>NC_060188.1:18805331-19105331 GCF_021184085.1 Oncorhynchus gorbuscha | reverse complement strand
TACCTTAGCCTATTGGATTTCCTGTTATCAACCTATTGCCTGATCTCCCTGACAACGTTACTAGCCTTTCCCTGCCTGTACTGTTGCCTTGTTGGACCCCCTGTGTATGACCTTCTGCCTGCCCCTGGACCCAGCTACCTGCCTCCTCCTGTGGTCCTTTACAATAAACACCTGCTGCTCCCTGCGCTTGAAACCAGCTCTCATCGTGTTCATTACAGTTAGTTATTTTGTATTACTTTTTATTATCTTTTACTTTAGTAGTACTTTTTGGTAAATATTTTCTTAACTGTTCTTGAACTGCACTGTTGGTTAATTAAGGGCTTGTAAGTAAGCATTTCACAGTAAGGTCTACACTTGTTGCGTTTGGCACGTGACAAAGTTATTTGATTTGGTCAGTCAGTCCGGAAAATGTCCAGAAATGTGAAAGTTTCTTCAAGTGTAGTCGCAAAATCCACCAAGTGCATTGATGAAACTGTCTCTCATGAGGACCGCCACAGGAAAGGAACACCCAGAGTTACCTCTGCTGCAGATAAGATCATTAGAGTTACCAGCCTCAGAAATTGCATCCCAAATAAATGCTTCACAGAGTTCAAGTAACAGACACATCTCAACATCAACTGTTCAGAGGAGACTGTGAATCAGGCCTTCATGGTTGATTTGCTGCAAAGAAACCACTACTAAAGGAAGTAACTGGAAGTTATTTTTTGTAGCATGTTGAGAGCATTTTAGCTAAACCTAACCCTTTTTCTGACCTTAAACTAATTCTCCTAACCTGTTATGAAGAAGTTACTTCTGGTCGTAGCTGTATGCCACCTAACACTCACGCCATAATTTGCTCACACACATAATATGCACATACATTTATACTGACTCTACACACACGCACACCCACTCACATACAATCATCATATATGCTGCTGATTCTCTGTTTATCATATATCCTGGTGCCTAGTCACCTTACCCCAGTTTGGGGGTAAATATGGTACTGGAGCTGACTGACCCTGTATATAGTATTCTTACTTACCTCATGTTCTTCATATTCTTCACCTTATTGGTCTTGTGGAAATGACTGGAGCAGAGTAAGTGGAATGGAATCAAACACATGTTTTTTATGTGTTTGATGCCATTCCATTTGCACCATTCCAGACATTATTATGAGCTGTCCACCCTTCAGCAGCTTCCCCTGATTTATATCTGATTTAATATTTTATTTAACTAGGCAATTCTTATTTACAATGGCCTACCCCAGCCAAACCCTAACCTGGACGACGCTGGGCCAATTGTGCGCGGCCCTATGGAACTCCCAATCACTGCCAGTTGTGATACAGCTTGGAATTGTACTAGGGTCTGTAGTGACGCCTCTAGCACTGAGATGCAGTGCCTCAGACTGCTGCACCACTGAGCACAAAGATCTACCTCTATCACTCCAGTGTCCTTGCACATTGTAAATATGGTACTGGAGCTGACTGACCCTGTATATAGTATTCTTACTTACTTTCTCATGTTCCTCTTATTTCTTTTTTTTTTTATTTCTGGTGTTTTTGTTCTATCTTAAGTTATTTCTTGTTATTACATTGTTATTCATTACAGTTTTGTTGGGGTTTAGAGCTTTGCAAGAAATCCATTTGTCCAGATTTGTGCATTTGACATTAAAAACTTGAAACTTGCATGGCCATTGATTAAGTTGTTTGATATCCACCAGGCGTCGCACTATCATTAAAAAAACATGCTTTCATATCAGTCCTGTACGATAATTCGCCTTTGAAGTTTCCTAGGTTTGAGTGGTTTAATTAAAATAGATCACCTTTAACATGTGTTTAGCCAGGCCTATACTATCCTGCGTCTTTTCTCACACATACGTACTCTACATTGTTAAATTGCTAGTTGTGTGTTATTTTAGGCCTACCCCATCTATTCCTTCTTTATTTATAACCCCTCCCCATCTGCTTCATTAGCTATATCACCGTCAACTGACTAGTGAAAGTCAATTAAAGCGTCGGGGGAAACTGTTTATACTCGATTCCTTGTTCTATTCCTTGACTTGAGACACCCGCTCAAGCGTGGAAGCTGCATACAGAGGGGTGTGTGCGCGCAGTCGTAAAATAAAAGAAGGATAAATACCTCGCCATAAATCGTGGCAAGCAGTCTCATATTTACACGCGAACAATCCCCTAAAAATAAACATACCAATTTACACGTTTACGAAATTCAATTATTTAAATGTAATATATCAGTAATGACAAAAATCGTAAAAAGACATTTGAGGTAGGCTACTCTAAATGAAATGCTATGGTGTATGTTATGGTAAAAAAAAGAGAGAGAAGGGGGGTGCAGGAGGGAATACGACAGAGGAAAAGGAGGGAATATAGAGAGGGCAGATCTAGGACCCGTCGAAATGGTTTACCCCTATAGTAATCTTAGCACATGGAAAATAGAAAAAACTGACACCAGATCAGTGTACTCTTTGCGGCCCGTTCCATACCACACCAATCGGGACATACACGATAGAGAGGAAATCGTGTTCCTCGCCAGTCCGTACACGCCACTAGAATTCACTGAACATAGGAGGAGAAAAGGAGGGTGATAAAAAGAAGGCCAGGATAAAGAGGTGAAAGCAAAGAAGGGCTTAAAAATATATTTGGTTGGGAGCGGAGGACGCATTGGCTTCGCAAGGAGAAGATTAGCGATTCAAATCATTTCCTAAAATTTTCTATATTCGGCGGATAAAAAAGTCTTGTTAGCTAGCTAGCTACTGTTACGAGGTAGCGGAATGTGTAGCTAGCTAATTAGCAAGGAATTCGTGTTTTGTATTTACTTGGTTTACGTGTTCTATTGGGACTATTTTTCTAACGCTAGTAATCGTGTGAAAAATGTGCACGAGCCACACATGGTCATGGTGTTCTGTGTTGATTAGACAATAACAATCTAGCTAGCGGTACAATACATTTGGCCAAGAAGACCAGCTACAATCAGCTATTTGCACATTCAAGGAATAGCGTTCCTTGTCCCAGAATAGGGAATAAGTCAAAGGTAGCGTAGACTAGCTGCCGTCCAATGTTAATGTCGACCGACGTCGCATCCATAATGTTACCCGTTACTCGGGGAATGATGGACCGGGAAAAGGACATTGATACAGAAACCGGACCCCACGCGAACACGACCGGGGGTCCAGCAGCAGTAGTCCGGGGAATGAAACGAGGGGATCCTGAGCAAACAGCTGCAGCTTTGACCGAATTAGCAGGAGCAGAGTGCAAACGGCCAAGGATAGACGGGACGGTGGGTGTCGGTGACATTGGACAGGTAAGGAGTAGAACATTAACAAATGAAGCCACATTGTTGTTTGTTTCCGTTCGATGAGCTGTTTTCATTGAATGCGTGCAACATTGTAACCCCTGCATTAAACGATTTCATTTCAATAGCACGCTACGTCTATTGTTTCAAGAACATCAGTGGGTCATGGTTCTGCTGACAGGCAGGCCCGCCTATCAATAGCATGCCTCGTCGCATCAACTGCAGTAACGAACGTGCGGTAGAATTACAATCTAGGTACTAAACGTGTCTTGCACATTGTTCGGTGCTCATGGCAGCTAGACTAACACCATGATTATGGCCGAAACAAAGGTAATATGATAGCCCACAGCTTATTGGCAATGACAGTTAAACTACAGCATAGATCCGACATTTACGTGCACTGCACTTATGTACACACTGATATTCCCGCCTTTACCATGATGGTCTGTCTTTTTGGCGTTGGACATCACATCAAAGCTTCCGACACAGGAGGGTACTCGCATTGGGAATAGTAATTTGTGCCAGTCCTCCTGGTCTGTGATTGGAGCTAGGTGCTAAAAAGAGGAGAGAGACAGGGGGTTGGGGGAGGGGTCACTATGGGAGAAACAAAGAACAGACCCCTATTCGTGATAAGGGAGTAGGAAGGAAAGGGGCTTTAGGATACCTTGCCTCTAGCTATGGGCCTCTCCATGACTTGACTGCTGATACAGCATAGCAACAGTGCTCTGCTCTTCAGCTAACCAGTGATATTACATGCACATACAGTATCCGTAAGCATCATTGAAAATAGCTGACATAGTGTTTTTGTTTGAGGCAGCAGTCAAACATGGTTCCGGGTCAGCTGTGGGTAATTGAATCCTGGGAATTGGGAACATGCTTTCATTAACACTTCTAAATATCTATTGCAATGACAAATGGGCAGGCCATGTTCCTCACACCATATAATGAATGATGGTGATGACAAAAGGTGACGTGTAGATGGTGTGACAATGAGAGGTGCAACAGGATCTCGCTGCCAATCACTGATATTGATCTCCTGCCGTTGTGGGTCAGGCTGGAAATACGCCCACAGGAGAGAGGGAGGAAACAGGAGGATAGAAGGCAGGATTTACAGTATGAGAGAGAACACTTTAACACGAGAGGAGGAGAAAGATGTAGAAAAATCCTCTATGCAGCTTAGGTTTGACGATAACTAAAGGTAAACATTAAGAAATAACAATGGTGGTGCTTAATGTAATTAGACTGGATTACATCATCCAGTCCTGTCGGTGACATCATGTTCAGTGCTGAGAAGATGAGTTCACTAAATATTTTTGGTATGGCGATAGATAGCTATTTGATATTCATACCTGCCCAGAGGACAGGATGGGTAACAGCCTAAATCATGGCTGACATATTAAATGAGAGAGGAGTGTCCTCATCTCCATCCTCTTCTTTTGTTTCTGTCATCCTCCCCCTAAGGCATATTTCCAGATTGCTAATTGACTCCTGGTCCATAGAATTTGAGTGTGCACTGCCTATGAGACAAACCTCCCCACCCCTGCTCACTGTCTCTACTGTCCAATCTCTCTGTCTCTGTCTCTCTCTGATTCCCACTATGCAGTATTGATGTGCCCTAGCCTAGTCCAGCATGGTAGTGTACAGTGTGCTGTATATGCCTCCCTCTGGCTCCCAGAGAGCAGATTTTTCCTATCGTTGGCAGTAAAGCGGCTTTGTGTCGCGCTAAACGAGATCAAAGCTCATTTAGGAGAGAGCATTAACCAGACTGATCGCTTCAAGGGGAGGAGAGTACAGGGGGGAGAGGGTGGGCGAGTGTTGAAGGGGAAACTACAATATAAACAAACCATTAAGATTATACAGTTTTGCACAGATAAGCTCCAAAGGTGCAGTATTCTTTGAAACTATCAAGCTACCAGGGAATGTCGACTAGTAATAGCGGGAACATTGGCTGTCATTAAAACCCCAAAGAAAAAAGTAGGAGTTATAATGTGCAGCAAACTAGTGGAGACTCGCTAATGGTTGTCACTGAACTTTGAGCACAATGCTGCAGTGTCACCTTTGACCTTTCACCCCTTGAGATAAGCTCAAAATTCTCTTCGAGATGTTTCTCAACACAACATTGCTCACCCCCCCCCCCCCTAAAAAAAACTGTTTTTTATAGTCCGCCACTCGTTTAATCAGATGCAGTGCCTACCACTTACACTCACATGTTAACCCTGGACACTGGTGGTTGTTGTCATGTTGTTGTCACCTCCCCTTCTACCCCGCTGCCCCCAAACTGTCATATGTACTTCCATCTCCGCCCGCGAATGTCTCCCTGTCGGTAACGTTGATTCATCCTGTCTTCTAAACTCCTTATTTTTGTCCCCTCTGCTCCTCAGCGTATCACCCTCTGTCCACCCCTCCATCCCTTCTTCCCCATCCCCCTCCTCCCTCACCATCTGTTGACCTCATGCCATTTTGCCCTCCTCCCTCCACTGCTCTCTTTTTCTGCCCATTTGCTCCAACTCTCAACTTTTTCACTTTTCCTAAAATAGAAAGTGGGGGAGAGAGAAACCCAGCAGAGCGACGCCCTTTAGTTGAGCATACAGAGAGAAAGTCGCTGTATGAGGTGTGTCTGTACATTTGTGATCCGTATAGTCTGGAGCCCCTGGCCCTCAGAGCAGCCACCCCTTATAACTACCCCTCTACTGTAAATGAGTGTAATTAATACCAAAGTGGATGGTACCCTGTTAAATTACTGTCTGCATGGAAGAGGGTCTCATGACTTTCGTTGAGCGTAATAAAAGCTTGAAAATCTTCAGACTCAAAGCAGACCTGATATGCATACTTGGCCAAAGCGCCATATGCCCTGCAAAATAAAGTGTGTGTGTGTGTGTGTTTTAACAATGAGTATCAAGTTCAGACCCCCCTCTCCCACCATTTTAAGGAAATATAAGTCACATGACATTCTTGGGGTATGAGTCATTGTCTCCATTTCTTTTTGCTGTATTTTCCACTTCTTGTCTTTGTCTTTCTTAATCCCCACATTCTTCCACCCCTGTCTTTCTCTCCTAATTTCCATCTCACTCTCTTGTTCTTTCTTTTCCCTCCATCCCCCATTCGTCTCCCTCCCCCTTTCCTCCAGACAGATTGATTCCAGATGTTACCAAATTCTTCTCCTCTCCCTCCCCCTGTTCTAACCTAAACTCCTCCCTCTTCATCCTGCCTTTCTACTAGAACAAATCGTTTTTTTACTGCAACCTTGTTATGTATAGAATCGTATGGGGGTAGTTCTGGTTTCCAAGTGATGTGCTACATTTTTCCACTGATGGTGCCTTGTCAGACTTAAACTCACTCGGGTATACATTGCCAGAGGCATTGGAGACCTGCGTCCTTTCAAATGTTCAGTGTGTCGCATCTTCATCAGTCCTCCACTGTCCAGTCTTTGAAGACTACCAGTGTTTTTACCTTGTGTGTTGCTGAATACAGCACTGTCCGTTCGGCGGCTCTCCCACTTGAATGCGGCGCACTGAGGAGTGTGTTCCCCCAGGGGATGAGGCACGAGGGGGAAATTGGTTCCAGATGAAACAGGAAGTGGATAGGGGGAGACAAAGAGAGGGCTGTTTTATGCAGGAGAGGGAGCCTGGACACTGCTGGGCTGAATAGCATACATCTCACTCCTCTGGCATGGGTCATGCATGCTATAGTCTCTACTGTCCAGACAGCATCACACATCAATCTGTCACTCACTTCTGCTGCTCACTACTTAAACGCTCTCTGTGCCCCGTCAAGTGTTGTCCCTCTATACTTGTTTGATTGACCTCATTCCCCTTTCCTTCCTCTTTCCCCTCCCTGTTATTGCTCTGCCACTCCCTCCCTCTACCACCACCATGTCTCATTGTGGCGTGGCTGTGGAGCCCCATCCAGGGTTAGTGTAGTAAGCACAGCTAGCTTTCTGGGAGGGCATCTCTCCCGTGCTGTCGCCATGGCATCCTGAGTCAGGCCTTTCCAACGATTGGTTGAAAAAATTATAGTAGGGAGGGACCAATTCCCCCAGGAAGCAGGTTGTCTGTTTACAATGAAGAGGCCACGACCACCTTTTTACTACATTACACCAGCACTGGCTGCTCACTGAATGGAAGCTAATGGAGATAATGTATGAATTTATAATGAGTTTCTGACCCTCCTCTTTTAGCACAAGCACAATGGAAACATATTGACGTGTAGGCTGTTCCACCCTCCTTCCCCTTATTGAAAAGGCCGGAGACTTGTTACTCTGCCTCTTTTCCCTGCACAGTGTACTGCTAGTATATCAGACGGGATCGCTGGAATCCTCTCTCCTTACTGTTGTCAATATCACTGTTTGGTTTAACTTTCCCCTATTGCCCTATCCCGCCCCCTCTCCCCGTTCCTTTCCCTCCTCTTACATTGCCATGAACAATGGGTCTTCTGCCAGAGGGAGAGGGAGGGGTGACAGAAATAATCTAATTAGAAGTAATTACTGATCAATTAACCACAACACTAGATTCTGGGGCATGGACAGGGGAAGGGTCCGTTCTTGTTGTTGTTGCGGAGTGCAATTTGTTTTGTCTGCTGAATAAGGACCTGGCCTGGCTGCAGAATGATTCACCAGCTGTTCTAAATGGGTGAGGCAGCGCTCAGGGTCTAAACCAAAAGAGTCATCATGTTAACTTGCATAATCCTTTGTGAGATGTGCCCCCTTAATTTCCCCGCTTCTTTCCTGCAACATACGTATTTTCATAAATGTATTGGTCTGTAGGGTATACAGCTAGGGCTGGGAACTGCCAGGGACCTCACCATACAATATTATCACGATACTTAGGTGCCGATACGATATGTATTGCGATTCTCGCGATTCTACGTGTTGCGATTCCAAACATATTGCTCACCATACGTCTGCTGCAGAGGGACTAGAGAGAGTTTTAATAAAACTGCTGAAAAGAAGCTGGAAAACAAGCTTTGAAGGAAAAATACTGGAGTATTGGTGCAAGTACAGCACACTAGTACAACCATAATATTGTGAAATTGTCAAAATTATGCAATCAGCAAAAATGATACCCTGATATTTTACTGTATACATTGTTCCCCCATCACAAGTAACAGCTAGGCTGTTTCTCCTCTGGAGCATATTACTTTGTTAGGGGTGAACACATCACTGCAAAATGTTAGACTCCTGTTGAATCACATCACATTTTCCAAACCCTTAACTCTCTTTTTATTTTTGTAATATTCTTTTTATAGAACAACGACCCTTTAACCCCAGGTTTCCTTGGATACCCACCTCACAGCCAGGTAAGAGTACCATCTTAGTGATGTATCTTTTAATTTAGGTATAACGAACAGCCTACAGAAGCTGTGACAACATTTTCTCTGAATCAATTTGATCTGCCTGTCTGCTGTGCACACTTTTCCAAAATCCACATTCCCCTGCTCTCTTTCCCCTTCTTTCTCTTAGTTTCTTGTGCTCTCCCTCCATATCGAGTGGCGCAGCAGTCTAAGGCACTGCTTCTCAGTGCAAGAGGTCCCTGGTTCGAATCCAGGCTGTGTCACATCTGTCTGTGATGTGAAATAAAAAGTCCCATAGGGCGCCACACAATTGGCCCAGTGTCGTCCGGGTTTGGACTGGGTTTTACATATCGGTTCCAGTAATGAGTACCTTATGTGCGCCAGACAGGGCTGTTTCTGACAGTCTCTTATCTTCCTGGGAGCAGCAGCACAGTGATGTGTCTTCTGTCTGTTGTCATTGGTGAGATGTGAGTGCAGGTCTCTGGCAGAGCCACAGGAGGGGGGTGTTGGTCTGCCTGCCTGCCCTCTCACTCCTCTCAACATGATGGATCTCCACAGCTTTATCTCCATTGTGTGTTTTTTCCTCCAACGTGCGTTCCTCTACCCCTGCCATCTCCTTTCTTGGGAATGCAGTTCGCTAGCTGCTTGTGCTGGAGAGAAGGGGAGGAGGGGTGGATGGAAAGTAGAATAGGCAGGAGAGAGGAGGGGAGGATGGAGACTGAAGCAAGTGAGCAACCATATTGAAGTTAACCTTTCTGTGGGGAGGTAATATAGACCAGTGGTATTCAAAGTTGGGTCGGGACCCGAAGTGAGGTCACGGGGGAACTGCAGTGGGGTTGCCAAAATATATATTTTTTAATAAAAATTAAAGAGTGCCTGGTTTATTGTATAGGACGATATACAAATATTTTTGGGAAGATGTTGTTTTTTTAATACTATTTTATTGAGTAAATGTATTTAGTTTTTCTTTGAATTTTGATAAGAGATGAAAATGGAACTAATTGAAGATTATTTGTTGATAATAATTGTACAATGTTAGATTTGGTGAGAAATCCCTGCAAAATAAATGGGGATGCCAGAAATTCTTGCTGAGGGATTTGGGTCCCAGCTGAAGAAGCTTGAATACCATTGAGCTAGAAACGTCTGAAATAACATGCATTTGGTAAGGTTGTTAAAATAGTTAGGTTCTCATGTGTTTGTTTGGATCAGCACTTATTTGATTCAAAACTAGTCAAATATATAACAAATGTTTTAATGCTAGCTATTTCTTAGTGATGTAATCGGGTATACATAGGAGTTGAGCCAGTTGTCATGCAAAGGGTTGAAGAAGTTAGCGTAGCTTACCTACACTCTAGCTGGGCTATTGTGTGTTAGTTGATTTGGCTGTGTCAATAGGGACAATGTTTATGCATGGTGGCTTAGCCGAAACCCTACGTATTTTGGTTTGTCTGGGAGTTGGTAGGGTCCTGTAGTATGAGTCTAGTGCCCCTCCTCATCACGTTTAGGCTACAGAAGCCATGATGATCCTAGTCAGTACACAGTGCTGTATCTGCCTCTGATGATATAGACATTTTACTGCAGCAAATTTACATCCATACCACAATGGCTTTATTGTGTTTTCATCCTTTAATTTATATGTATGTATTTTTGTCTCAAATCAAGTTTTATTCGTCACAGGCTTCGTAAACAACAGGTGTGGACTAACAGTGAAATGCTTACTTAATCATTTTTTTTCAACCTTTATTTAACTAGGCAAGTCAGTTAAGAACAAATTCTTATTTACAATGATGGCCTAGGAACAGTGGATTAACTGCCTTGTTTAGGGGCAGAACGACAGATTTTTACTTTGTCAGCTCAGGGATTCGATCTAGCAACCTTTCGGTTACTGGCCCAACACTCTAACCACTAGGCTACCTGCCACCCAAGATAACATCAACGTTGGCAGAAGTGGGATTGGAACCCACACCTCCAGAGAGCCGGGAGCCTAAATCCAGCACCTTAGACCACTCGGCCACGCTACCCAGTTTAATAACAATACAGAGAAAGACAATTGAGAAATAAAAGAAAAAGAAAACACGTAATAATAGATACAAAATGAGTAACAATAACTTGGTTCTATACATCGGGTGCCAGTACTGAGTCTATGTGCAGGGGTACGAGGTAATTTAGGTAGATATGTACATATAGGGCTGTTTTCAAGTTTTCATAACGGTCGGAAATCGGTACTTTTGGGCGCCGAAGTGAAATGGCTAGCGCGCTAATAGTGTTTCAAACGTCACTCGCTCTGAGCCTTCTAGTAGTTGTTCCCCTTGCTCTGCATGGGTAACGCTGCTTCAATGGTGGCTGCTGTCGTTGTGTTTGTTTTTGCATTATGTAAACCAAATTGAACATGTTTCATTATTTACTTGAGGCTAAATAGATTTTATGGATGTATTATATTAAGTTAAAATAAGTGTTGTAATTGTCATTATTACAAATAAAAAATTGTCAGATTAATCGGTATCAGCTTTTTTGTCCTCCGTTAATCAATATCGGCGTTGAAAAATCATAATCGGTCGACCAGCCTCTCTAATTTGGACCATGATAGATCCTTAGTGATGTGGACACCAAGGAACTGAAAGCTTTCGACCTGCTCCACTACAGCCCAGTAGATGTGAATGGGGGCGTGCTCGACCCTCCGTATCCTTTAGTCCACGATCAGCTCCTTTGTGTTGCTGACTTTAAGGGAGAGGTTGTTGTCCAGGCATCACACTCATTATAGGCTGTTTCATCGTCGTCGGTGATCAGGCCTACCACCATCGTGTCGTCGGGAAACTTATTGATTGTCTTGGAGTCGTGCGCAGCCACACATTTGTGGGTGAATGGGGAATACAGGAGGGGACTAAGCACGCACCCCTGATGGGCCCCCATGTTAATGGTAAGCGTGGTGGATGTGTTGTTGCCAACCCTCATCAACTGGCGTGGTCCGTCAGGATATCCAGGGTCCTTAGCTTAGTGATGAGCTTGGAGGGTACTACGGTGTTGAACGCTGAGCTATAGTCAATAAACCGCATTCTCACGTAGATGTGTATTTTGTCCAAGTGGGAAAAGATCTGTGGATCTCGTCAGGGTGGTATGTGAGTTGGAGTGGATTCAGGATGTCTGGGATCATGGTCTTGACGTGAGCCATGACCAGCCTTTCAAACCATTAGTTTGTCATTTAGACCGGTTACCTTGGCATTCTTGGACACAGGGACTCTGGAGGTCTGCTTGAAACAGGTTGGTATTACAGACCAGGTCAGGGATAGGTTGAAAATGTAAGTGAAGACACTTGCCAGCTGGTCAGCGCATGCATGCGTCCTGGTAATCCGTTTAGACCTCGCAGCATTGTGAATGTTAACCTGTTTAAAGGGCTTACTCACATTGGCTACGGAGAGCGTGATCACAGTTGTCCGGATCAGCTGGTGCCCTCACGCATTGTTCAGTGCATAGAAGGCATTTATAGCTCGTCTGGTAGGCTCACGTCACTGGGTAGCTCGTGGCTGGGTTTCCCTTTGTTGTCCGTGATAGTTTGCAAGCTCTGCCACATCCGACGAGCATCAGAGCCGGTGTAGTAGGATTCGATCTTAGTCCTGTTTTGATGCTTTTGCCTGTTTGATGGTTTATCGGAGGGTGTAGTGGGATTTCTTATGTGTCTGTGTTAGTGTTCTTCTCCTTGAAAGCGTCAGCTGTAGCCTTTAGCTCAGTGTGGATGTTGCCTATAATCCATTGCTTCTGGTTGGGATATGTACGTACGGTCACTGTGGAGACGTCATCGATGCATTTATTAATGAAGCCAGTGACTGATGTGGTATACTCCTCAATACTATCGGATGAATTCCGGAATATATTCCTATTTGAGTTTTTGCTTGTGAGCAGGAGTCCGGGGGATAGAGTTATGGTCAAATTTGCCAAATGAAGGGGGAGGGAGAGCTTTGTTATGCGTCTCTGTGTGTGGAGTAAATGTGATATAGAGGTTTTTTCACCTCTAGTTGCACAGGTTAAATGCTGGTACAAATTGTGGAAGACTGATTTCAGTGTTCCTGCATTAAAATCACTGGCGGCTAGGAGCGCTGCCTCTGGATGAGTATTATTTGCTTATGGCTTTATACAGTTTGTTGAGTGCAGTCTTAGTGCCAGCATCGGTTTGTGGTGGTAAATAGACAAGCCTGCTACTTTTAATAGTCTAATAAATTCAATCTACTTAATTAGTAAAGTTATGTATTGTTTGTTGGTATGTAGGAATGCATGCATTGGCCTTCAGATTAATATTGCCATATCGATATATAATCCATCATGGACAAGAAAATATTGATTAGGACTATTGCATCAGCCCAGAATGCCCATATCAGTGCATCCCTATATGCATGGCCTTATGATGATCTGTGTTTGTGGGGGAGGGGCATTGTTTGAATGTATGTGTGTGAGAGAGTGTGATGGAAATAGCCCTTTGTTTGAAAGCTTGTTTGTGTGCCTGCCAGGGTGCACAATAAATATGGCTGTGCATCTGTGTGTTTATCAGTGTGTTCAGTCTGTGTAGTTAATCCTTAGATCATCCCCCATTCATCCTCTCATCCTCCTCACTTACACCCTAATCCCGTCATCTCTCGCTCTTTCCCCATCCCTTTATCCTTTTATCTCTATCCTGTTATCTCTCGCTCACATCCACTGCCTCTCTCAGC
The DNA here is from genome assembly GCF_021184085.1 of Oncorhynchus gorbuscha. Taxonomy (NCBI): domain Eukaryota; kingdom Metazoa; phylum Chordata; class Actinopteri; order Salmoniformes; family Salmonidae; genus Oncorhynchus; species Oncorhynchus gorbuscha. The sequence continues at coordinate 19,092,051 of NC_060188.1, read as the reverse complement.
CTCTCGCTTACCCCTTTCCCACCACCTCCCATCACCTCTTTTGATCCCTCCCTCCCGCCCTCCCTCTCTCCATCTCTCTCCATCTCTCTCCCTCCCCCCCTCTCTCCCTCTCTCCATCTCTCTCCCTCCCTCCCTCCCCCTCCCTCTCTCCATCCCTCTCTCCATCTCTCTCTCTCTCCCCTCTGTAGTAGCCAACCTCAGCAGATGTCTGCATACTGGCATAGACGTTTTGCAGGCAGGGCAGAAAAGGGAGAAAAAAACAAGAAGTGCAGGGGAACTGCACTCCTCTCTCCCATCGAACCCCAACAGTACTGTAGTGTAGGAAATGAAAAAGCGCAATGCAGAGTAATAAATATACATGTTGTGAAGGTGTAGAATTGTGCCGTAGCAGTTTGAAGCTGTTTCCTCTCTGGGTAATGAACATGGGGAGGTGAGGGGGAGCTGCCTGCCTGCCTGCCTGCCTGCCAGCCTAACATGGGGTTGACAAGCTGCCATCCAATAAATAAATGATTAAAAAAACCTGCAATGCAGTGGGTAGCGTTACAGTGTGAAACGGAGCGTCTTCTTCTCAGGGCTGCCAAACAGCAGCTCCTTCCTTCCTAACCTGTCAGTACCTAGCCTGAGAGGGGAGGGGATGGAGAGACTGATGGATAGGAGGGACCCAGCCAGGCTCACAGAGAGGGAAAGTTTGAAGAGGGATGGAACATGCAGAAGCCATGACCGAGCAGAGCAGGAGCGGTAGTGTGAGTGAGAAGTGACACACGTCAGAGGAAGAAGAGACACGAGCTGTAAGAGGAGAAAACTGACAAGGGGCAAACAGAGAAGAGGGGGAGAGTGACAAGGACACAAGGCTTTCGTGGTGCTAAGGCAAGGGGGAACACTGGCGGAGAGCGAGGGAGAATTTGAATCTGTGAGAGACGTGGACAGAAGGTGCTTCCCGGCGGATGGCAACAGACCACATTCAGAGCGGAATAGAGAGAGAGAGAGAGACTCTTCCTTCCCGTGCAGACAATGATGGGGCTGTACTATCCTGCGGTGTTGCCGGTGAGTTCGTTCATGTCATAGCCAGTTTTCTGTACGTTCCTATCCAGCAGGTTTAGACCTGGAACATCGAAAGAACAAAATGCTTTGCTCTTTTCTACATGTTTTGAAATAATATGCAGTTGATTCGACTGATGTTTACCTAGCTAGTTTTGATACGTTGCATAAGATAAGGCCTCAGATTACTACGTGGAGTTATACTGTTGTTTCTCTTTTACCACAAACACATGCACATAGCCTACACATTGGGGAACGCTCCGTGTTTTGTGACTAGTATTGTGTAACGACTTATGTAACGTAACTTGTTTTTTATCATTTAAATATGTAGATGTGTTACTGGCAGCAAGAGGGGTTAACTGTGTACATGTTCTAATGAGCCTGCTGCCCCAACATGTTCTGTGGTCCTGGCTGTGCTTCAGGGCCCTCAAGGAGGTCCAGGCTCCTGCAAATGTTTCTGTAAATTAGCTGTGTTGAGCTGTGTGTATGTCGCACGTTGCGGCCATGCTGACTGTACAGAACATCATGTTAGTCCAGGGGGTGCGGTGGGGGGCTGTTGGAATGAGAAGGGGGTGCTACAGCAATTCTTTGTTGTCTTCCCAGCTGTCTTGCTGTTTAACCCCCCCCCCCCCCCCTGAAAGAGACAGGTGCCAAGAAACAGTTGTGACTCCTTCCCCTCAATCCTTCTCTGTTGGTACGACCCAGCCTCCCCTTTCCTCCCGCCACAATACTGGATGGGGTGCTGTGAGGTTCTGTGCTCTGGGTGCTGATTGGACAGTTAGCAGCAGGAATCTCCCCAAGTGCTTTTAACTCCAGCACATGCATTTCTAGGGCTGTGTGACTTGGAGCTCGACCCTCCCCTCTCTCCCATTTCTCTGCTGTTTCTCTCTCCTCAGGCATCAGCAGCTGTTACCTAAACATGTTTTTCTCCTCAAAGGGCACGGGCAGCCAAATGGGGGATGTTTGGGGGGGGGGTTCAAGTGTGAATGGATTTTAAAGGTGTCACCAATCATTCACTGTCCCATGCGATCGGTGAGAAGTGAGGTTAAGAAAATACCTTCTCTTAGTTGACCGATTTAAAGTCTATGGGTGTGAGTGCATTGGGGTTATAAATGCTGTTTGCTACCCCATCAATTTAACTTACAGCTTTGCTATTAAGCAACCAAGCAAAGTGCAAACACAGCAACCAACCGTATGAATGCCGGGTTCTGAGAAATGGTGTGATGGTGGTGTATTTTACTGCCTCACCTCCATTACTGCAGCACCCTGCTTGGTTTAGAGCGGGAAGGCAGGGATTGAAAGTATTTTGCGGAGCCCCACCCAAGTGTTGGCCCCCAGGGGTAAGAGACTTACCTGCTGCTTCACATTTGCACCAACCAAACTGCTGCAGAACTGGCAGACAGTAATAGAGCACTAATGCACTCTGAGACATCTGTCTCCACTACAGGCTTACTGCTGCTCCTCACTCTGCCCATCTAAACCTGCAGTACTGACAATCCAGCTGGCTCAAGGGACGTGCAGAAAAGCATTGAGCTTTGAATAGACAGCACAGCAAGTATGTTAATTTGCACACATGCACTATTGTGACTGACAGAAACAATGGCCAGTTCTGCTGCAGTGCAGTGTTGAGTCTCAGAGCCTCCTTAAGCCCCTTCCCCCACTATCGGCTGACGGAGCTGGTTCAGTTCAATGGACACATGGCACAGCAACGTTTATTCTCTTGTCTTCTTCTCTGGGCTGAAAGAGAAGAAATCCTCACTAGTGTTGGTGGCTGACTCAATCAAATATTGTGTGGAAACTTTAACAGCGATTGGGCATGGATGTTAATCCTCCCAAATATAATGATTCGTCCCCCTACAGCAGGCTAGGTCTTAGGGTGCTGGGTTGTTTCCCTCTGCAATTATCTGCATAGAGCAGCGTTTCATAGAGAGACCGGAGGATTAGGAGGGTCATGTCAGTGAACTTGGCAAAGGTTAAGTGTCAGGGAGGAGATTTGCTCCTCCACCATACCAGACATCTTTCAGAGTTTTGGGACCGTGTATGGCCACCATGGTGTTGGTGCCGTAGTGGACGTGGCTCACGTTGGGCCGTCTGTAGGAGTATATAATGGGGAGGCTGCTGAGGGAAGTCTTTTTAAAGATGTCCTGTGAGATGGGTCCAGCCAGGCTTTCAGAATCAGTGTGGTACGGCTGAAGCTCCAATTGCCCTTGCATGGTTCCATGGCTGAACCTCCAACTGCCCTTGCATGGTCCCATGGCTGAACCTCCAACTGCCCTTGCATGGTCCCATGGCTGAACCTCCAACTGCCCTTGCATGGTCCCATGGCTGAACCTCCAACTGCCCTTGCATGGTTCCATGGCTGAAGCTCCAACTGCCTTTGCATGGTCCCATGGCTGGACCTCCAACTGCCCTTGCATGGTTCCATGGCTGAACCTCCAACTGCCCTTGCATGGTTCCATGGCTGAAGCTCCAACTGCCTTTGCATGGTTCCATGGCTGGACCTCCAACTGCCCTTGCATGGTTCCATGGCTGGACCTCCAACTGCCCTTGCATGGTCCCATGGCTGAACCTCCAACTGCCCTTGCATGGTTCCATGGCTGAAGCTCCAACTGCCTTTGCATGGTCCCATGGCTGGACCTCCAACTGCCCTTGCATGGTTCCATGGCTGAACCTCCAACTGCCCTTGCATGGTTCCATGGCTGAAGCTCCAACTGCCTTTGCATGGTTCCATGGCTGGACCTCCAACTGCCCTTGCATGGTTCCATGGCTGGACCTCCAACTGCCCTTGCATGGTTCCATCCTTCATGGCCAACAACAACCTCTGATCTCTTTGGTGTGTTTATGTCATGTTGACTGAGTCAGTGAATACAATAGCCTGTACTACAACCGGACCTTTAGAAACTGACCAACTCTTTTGTTAAGAATCTAATGCTCTGTTACCCTTAAATGCAATACCATGTGTTGTTTTGCTTGTGGTGCCTGTAGGGTTTAAGCCAATTAGCTGTTCATGTACCGTGGAGAGATAGGCTGTATATTATGTGTCGTGATTTTCATTGGTTGACAACCCTGAAGGAGTGACAGGGTTTCAGTATATAGGCGCCCTTACATGGAGATGGGAGGCGGCTACAGCGTTATGCTTGACTGGCTCTTGGGATCCGTGGGTCACGTTTCATAGCGGCGGTGGCTTTGACTGACTTGGGGGAGGCGGGGCGGAGGTAGAAACCCTCGTCTGGATTTCATCAAGCGAGGAGGGAGAAAGAAGGAGAGGAAAAAGGAAAGGGAAAGCATATCTATTCCTGCAGCTGCAGAAAAAGGAAGAGGAGCGTACTACTGCATTGGAGAGAGAGGGGGGGAAGAGGAGCGTACTACTGCATTGGAGAGAGAGGGGGGAAGAGGAGCGTACTACTGCATTGGAGAGAGAGGGGGGAAGAGGCGGCATATTTAATGCAAAGCAATGCGTCACAGTGGGCTGTAGATTAGTTTAATAGTGGTTATTCATTCATGATACACGGATTGGGATTAGAGTAACTAGCAAGTTAAAGAGATTACTGTAGTCTACTAACACTCTTCACTGACTGTCTACTGTACTGTGCAACTGAATTCTAATGATTTCATTACGCTGCAGTCACTGCACACATTTTAACACATGCACTCTCGCAACGTTCGCTGAATATTTTGACCCACATTTGCAAGCCCTCTCTCTCTCTCCCCCGGTCCTCTTGGTGTATGGAAAAACCTATGGTGTCTCAGGTAACACTTCTGTACTACCGCTGTCGAGTGTGTAGAGAAAGAGGGATGCAGAGTTTAGCCTATCGTAATTCAGATGGTGCATTTAATATTGTGTTATACGTTCATGCAGAACAGGAAATCTGAAGTTATTTTGAAAGGGTACCTTGTGGTTAAATGAGATTTGTTATGCTTAGACTATTTTATATTCATTCCTGCATTGCCTTTGAACATCACCTAGTGGCTTACTAGTGAGTTATGATATATATGATATTGTATACAAATATACATGTACAGTCATATTGTATAATATTTCACAACCCCCTCTGTCTCTTGAAATTTGTAAACAATTTGATCATTCCGTTTCCGTTTGTAATACAATGTTTTTACACGAGTTCATTCTTTCCTTTTTGCAACACAGAATTACTCCCTTTTTATAATAGCCTCTCTCTCCATCTCTCTCTTCTCTCCCTCTCCTCTCTCTCTTCTCTTCCTCTCCTCTCTCTCTTCTCTCCCTCTTCTCTCCCTTTCCTCTCTCTTCTCTCCTCTCTCTTCTCTCCTCTCTCTCTTCTCTCTCTCTCCTCTCTCTCTTCTCTCTCTCTTCTCTCCCTCTCCTCTCTCTTCTCTCCCTCTCCTCTCTCTTCTCTCCCTCTCCTCTCTCTCTTCTCTCCCTCTCCTCTCTCTCTTCTCTCCCTCTCCTCTCTCTCTTCTCTTCCTCTCTCTCTTCTCTCCCTCTCTCTCTCTCTTCTCTCCCTCTCCTCTCTCTCTTCTCTCCCTCTCCTCTCTCTCTTCTCTCCCTCTCCTCTCTCTCTTCTCTCCCTCTCCTCTCTCTCTTCTCTCCCTCTCCTCTCTCCTCTCCCTCTTCTCTCCCTTTCCTCTCTCTTCTCTCCCTCTCCTCTCTCCTTTCTCTCCTCTCTCTTCTCTCTCTCTCTCTTCTCTCCTCTCTCTCTTCTCTCCTCTCTCTCTTCTCTCCTCTCTCTTCTCTCCCTCTCTCTTCTCTCCCTCTCTCTCTTCTCTCTCTCTCCTCTCTCTCTTCTCTCTCTCCCTCTCTCTCTCTCTTCTCTCCCTCTCCTCTCTCTTCTCTCTCTCTCTATTCTCTCTCTCTCCTTCTCTCTTCTCTCCTCTCTCTCTTCTCTCCCTCTCCTCTCTCTCTTCTCTCCTCTCTCTCTTCTCTCCTCTCTCTCTTCTCTCCCTCTCCTCTCTCTCTTCTCTCCCTCTCCTCTCTCTCTTCTCTCCCTCTCCTCTCTCTCTTCTCTTCCTCTCTCTCTTCTCTTCCTCTCTCTCTTCTCTCCCTCTCCTCTCTCTCTTCCTCTCTCTCTTCTCTCCCTCTCCTCTCTCTCTTCTCTCCTCTCTTCTCTCCCTCTCCTCTCTCTCTTCTCTCCCTCTCCTCTCTCTTCTCTCCTCTCTCTCTTCTCTCCCTCTCCTCTCTCTCTTCTCTCCCTCTCCTTTCTCTCCCTCTCCTCTCTCTCTTCTCTCCCTCTCCTCTTTCTCTTCTCTCCCTCTCCTCTTTCTCTTCTCTCCCTCTCCTCTCTCTCTTCTCTCCCTCTCCTTTCTCTCTTCTCTCCCTCTCCTTTCTCTTCTCTCCCTCTCCTTTCTCTCTTCTTTCCCTCTCCATCCTTCTCTTCTCTCTCCCTCTTCTCTCCCTCCCTCCTCTCTCTCTTCTCTCCCTCCTCTCTCTCTTCTCTCCCTCTCCTCTCTCTCTTCTCTCCCTCTACTCTCTCTCTTCTCTCCCTCTCCTCTCTCTCTTCTCTCCCTCTCTCTCTTCTCTCCCTCTCCTCTCTCTCTTCTCTCCCTCTCCTCTCTCTCTTCTCTCCTCTCTCTCTTCTCTCCCTCTCCTCTCTCTCTTCTCTCCCTCTCCTTTCTCTCTCCCTCTCCTCTCTCTCTTCTCTCCCTCTCCATCCTCTCTCTCTCTCTCTCTCTCTCTCCTCTCTCTCTCTCTCCCTCCTCTCTCTCTTCTCTCCCTCTCCTCTTTCTCTCCCTCTCCTCTCTCTCTTCTCTCCCTCTCCTCTTTCTCTTCTCTCCCTCTCTCTTTCTCTTCTCTCCCTCTCCTCTCTCTCTTCTCTCCCTCTCTCTCTCTCTTCTCTCCCTCTCCTTTCTCTCTTCTCTCTCTCTTCTCTCCCTCTCCTTTTCTCTCTCTCTCCCTCCATCCTTCTCTCTCTTCTCTCCCTCTCCTTTCTCTCTTCTCTCCCTCTCCTTTCTCTCCCTCTCATCCTTCTCTTCTCTCTCCCTCTCCTCTCTCTCTTCTCTCTCCCTCTCCTCTCTCTCTTCTCTCCCTCTCTTCTCTCCCTCTCCTCTCTCTCTTCTCTCCCTCTCCTCTCTCTCTTCTCTCCTCTCTCTCTTCTCTCTCTCTTCTCTCTCTCTTCTCTCCTCTCTCTCTTCTCTCTCTCTTCTCTACTCTCTCTCTTCTCTCCCTCTCCATCCTCTTCTCTCTCCCTCTCCTCTCTCTCTTCTCTCCCTCTCCTCTCTCTCTTCTCTCCCTCTCTCTCTCTCTTCTCTCCTCTCTCTCTCCTCTCTCTCTTCTCTCCCTCTCCTCTCTCTCTTCTCTCCCTCTCCTTCTCCTTCTCTTCTCTCTCTCTCCTCTTTCTCTCTTCTCTCCCTCTCTTCTCTCTCTTCTCTCTCTCTTCTCTCCCTCTCTTCTCTCCCTCTCCTTTCTCTCTTCTCTCCCTCTCCTTTCTCTCTTCTTTCTCTCTTCTCTCTCTCTCTTCTCTCCCTCTCCTCTCTCTCTTCTCTCCCTCTCCTCTCTCTCTTCTCTCCCTCTCCTCTTTCTCTTCTCTCCCTCTCCTCTTTCTCTTCTCTCCCTCTCCTCTCCCTCTTCTCTCCCTCTCCTCTCTCTCTTCTCTCTCTCTTCTCTCCTCTCTCTCTTCTCTCCCTCTCCTCTCTCTCTTCTCTCCCTCTCCATCCTTCTCTTCTCTCTCCCTCTCCTCTCTCTCTCCTCTCTCTCTTCTCTCCCTCTTCTCTCCTCTCTCTTCTCTCTCTCTTCTCTCCTCTCTCTCTCTCTCTCTCTTCTCTCCCTCTCCTTTCTCTCTTCTTTCTCTCTCTCTCTCTCTCTCTTCTCTCCCTCTCCTCTTCTCTCTTCTCTCCCTCTCCTCTTTCTCTTCTCTCCCTCTCCTCTTTCTCTTCTCTCCCTCTCCTCTCTCTCTCTCTTCTCAATCTCTTCTCTCGCTCGCTCTCTGCTCTGTGTGTGAAATACTGCCATTTAGGGCAGTGTTACTGTTGCCTCTCAGTGAGTGTGGCAGGAATGTCCCGTTGACAAATGGGTTGAGTACTACCAGCCCTCAGCCAGTACCTTCTCTCTACTTTTTAGCTTTGTCCACCCATCAATGGATACCAGTGAGTAGCCAAAATATCCATTCCAGTACTCACATGATGGAGATACTGTACTGTTAGAAACACCCACTACACTTCCACCCCACCCCCATCCTCTGAGCCTCCAACACAGATTTGGATTTGGTCACTGTGACTCAGATGATGGGGAGCACCCTTTACTGCCTGGTTCCAGACTTCTACATGTTTATGGATGACATGTCTTTACAGGAGGGAGTCCGTTTAACCTATTTGGAATCCTCCTTCATTTAATCATCCTCCCTGTTTTATGCAGGACTTATGTGCTATTGTTATTAAGTTAATGACATTGCAATGAATGCAGTTTGCAGTCAGCCTCATAAGCGATTCATCTGGACCAGAATACATAAGGAGAGGCTGGTGGAATATAGCAGTAGAACACTTTTCCATCCTGTTCTGAATTAAACCTACCTTTGTTGCACTCGTTATCTTGGAGGCACAGAACCGAGAGCTCAGTCCTCCTTATCAAGTAGAGGGGATTTAACAGTAGCCGGGACGGTTCTTTCCACTGTCGTTTCAAGATGAGAAGTCTGCACTCTCTGGGATTAGTGAATCCTCATTTGCTTTACTGCCCCGCAACTTAGTTTCCCTGGTAATTAAAAAGGCTGTCTGGAGCCTGGGTGTCGCCTCGCCCAGGCCTGGCTGGCCGGCTCACTGACTGGCCCGTTTTAATGGTATTGGATGCTGTCATCACGCCTGGAAGGCCACGAAGCAGTTTCATGGCCCGAAACAAAATGGCGCCCCCCCCCCCATTCCTCCCTCCCTACAAGCTTTGCTCTTTCTGAACACAGTTGGGGTGTTTTTGAAGTTATTACAGGATGTCCTTGAGTGTGTGACTGAGGAGTGCTATATCACAGCGTCACCATACCACAACACATAACTGACACCTTTTTTAAATCGTGACCGGCCGGCGCTACAGTCCATTACCGGGCTTATCATGAAGACAGTATAGTAACAGTGCTGTGGCAATGGCCTGGAGCCGTCTCCCTACTCAACTGGTTCTGATATCAGTTCATATCAAGTGTAACTAAAAAGGATAAAGTATCTGTTCACGGGTTATAACAGGTACTCATTGTTGTAAATATTCTCTGGATATTGTGTACATTGATAGTGAGCAGGCTTGTGTAGCAATGTGTGTATCAGATTTTGTGATTTGTCAATAATAGATGTGGTTGCAGTGAATATTTCATGGTAGGCTGACTGAAATGCTCTGCTGTCAGAGATATGGAGAGAGAGAGAGAGAGAGTAGGAGGGAGGGTGAAATTGAAGCTGTGTTTTTAACCCTCGTTCTAGTCTCTCCCTGCCCTCCATCTGCACAGTACAGTACAGTAATGCCTACTAGTATTAACCCTGTCTTCTCCTCTGTCAGGGTTCTCAAGATTCAACTGGGGGCCAGGAGGGGCTGGTGCCCCCGCCCTTCTCAGCGTTCCCTCCACCACCCCCTCCGCAGAACGGCCTGGGGACAGAGTTTGGTGGTGCTTTGTTTGGTGCTGGTGGGCAGGGGCCTTCGGATTCAGGGGCTGGAACAAATGGCTCAGCCACCACATCCAACATCTTACCCACCCCGGTGAGTGTTGTGGTTGGTTTTGTTGTTAGGCTCACTCTGCATTTATCCCGACAATGATCAAGATTACTTGGATCATTCCATTTATCAGCCTTTCCCTCTCTCTCTCTCTCTCCCTCCTCTCTCTCCTGTCCCCCAGCAGACAGAAGTGTCCCCAGGTCAGGTAGATGGAGTGGGGCAGTGCGTGGCAGTAGAATTAGCAGGTGTATCCGGGGCTGACTCCGCAGAGGCCAAAGGAACCCCAAAACGACTTCACGTCTCCAACATCCCCTTCCGCTTCCGAGACCCTGACCTCAGGCAGATGTTTGGGGTAAGAATCTGTGAACTTCCTTGCTGCTCTTTGAGATGAGGAGTAAATCAGTTTAACCCTCCTGTTGTTTAATTGATGGTTGGTGTCAGACTGGGTGTTGAGAAGAACAAAGGGCCAGACAGTCACAAAGGGAGGAACACTCATGTCCTTTGATGTACTCTATCACAGGGCCATGAGAGACACAGAGAAGTAGTCAGTAGTTAGTGAACGAGTGAGGATAGGAAGGCGTGTACTTACAAAGGGATAGAAAAATAGACAATAGAAGGTAGTTTGATTGAATTTATTTTGGTACAATACTGCCCCTAGTGTGCTGCAGGTGTAGTTCACCCCTGATTGTCAATTAATTACACTGAGTACATAATGCAAGTTGACTTTTTGTTTGTATCCTAATTTCTTGTGTTTTGTTTATTTTCAGCAATTTGGGAAGATTATTGATGTTGAGATCATTTTCAATGAGAGAGGCTCAAAGGTGAGTGGGATGGTAAACATGTCCTCAGTCCCACCGCTGTGGACACTATGATGAAAAAGTAAAGTGTTGACTGTGTCTCAATGCTACATTTTCCACACACACCGTGCCCTATTTACCTGCACTGATAGTATAAACAATAGGCATTATGGTTTTTAAGCAAATCGGTCCCATGAAAATCTGTGTGGCCCTCTGTTGAATTTCGACATTCCGTTTGCCCAACCCTTCCCTAATCAGTAACCACCGTATCAGTTCTAGAACAAACAGCATGAACCAGTGATTACAACTGTGTACCTGTTCAGTAAATGTGTAATGAAATGAGTAAAACTAGCTAAATCAAAGTGTTTTTATTTTCTATAGAACTGGTGTGTTTCTTCCAGCCCTCTCCTTACGCTGTCTTTGTGGTGCTCCTCGTTCCCCTCTGTCCGTCTACCCCAGGGCTTTGGCTTTGTCACGTTTGAGACCAGCGCCGACGCGGAGAAAGCCCGGGAAAGGCTTCACGGCACGTTAGTGGAAGGTCGCAAGATAGAGGTAATTGAACCCATCTCCTCCTTCTACCATCGTTCCTCTGCCTGTACACTGATTCCGCTAGCTGCCATCCTTTTCCACTGACATGCTCTGATGTGGTCTCTGCTGGTACCCCCCAGATGGTTTGCTGCCTTTTTTTGGGGTGTTTCTTGTTTCCTGGTTAATTTGGGGCGGGGGGAGAGTTGAAACCTCAAGGCATGCTGGGAAGTTTTCGCTTTCTAAATCGTTTAGGTCTCAGTTCCGTCTTGCACCATTTCTTATTTCTTATTATAGCTTCCGCTGCTTTGATTTCAAAATACAATCTAAAACATCTTTCTCTGTTGCTGGAACCGCGGGACATTAGGAGAACGTGATGAGACGATGTTGCATGGCCGATTGTAGCCAGGTTGATCATATCTCAGTTCCTAGTCTAGAATCCCCCCCCTGTGCTGCAAAGTGGTAGTAACAAGCTTATGTCTCCTGGCCTCCAGCATGCAGCACAGTGCTCTCCTCTCCATCTGTAAAATAACTACGCCATATCCTTGATATTAAGCTCCCTCCTTTCACTATCATTTTTTTAATGAAGCTTTGGCTCGTATGTGATTGTTTCAGAGTTGGGGAGAAGCTGAGAAGATGCATGTTTTTCTTTGAAATATTGTCTGTTTGCGTGCCAGTGATATCCTACCCATCTCTGGAGCAGATTTATTTAAGCCAGGTTCTTAGCCAATCATGATTTTGCATGGGCTCCTGCCTCCTTGCTATGGTTAACTGTGGTAGTTGTGTCCTGCATGATGTGACGGCTGGTGATGGCTGGACCCGCTTGGGTTTCATCTCAGCTCTCCAACGTCTGGTTCTGAATGACACCTGCATCCAATGGCCTGTAAAACCCCACATTTCACCTTCAGTCAATCAGCAAGTTGAATGGATACTGATGGAGCCCAATGAAAACCCACATCAGTTAAACTTCTATAAATCAACAACCTATTTGTTTGGCCCTGGTGGTTCTGTAACCTCTGTGTCTGTAGTCTCTGGAGTATCTTCTTGTTTCACGCATGATCGTTATCACTTTAATTGTAAGGAAGTTTCTCTCTCTTCGCCTTTTGTCATTGCTGCATGTGTGACAGTAGTTGCACTCTCTGAAGCTGTGGCCAGGCCGTTGTAATCTGCATGGGGTCAACAGGAGTGTCTGTCATCAGGTTTGTCTGTGTTTGACTAGTGCATGGGATAGAACAGCCGTACAGACTGAGGGCAAATGAAGGTTGTTCTGTATTGATACACTCATTCAACACCGGAGGAAAAGCCCAGTATTCCTTTGAGGCACTGCTATGTGACGATTCTTCTCTCTCCTAGAAGTTGTTTGCAACCCTAGCTTAGTCATTGGTCATATAATTTCAGTTTTTTTTTTAACTGGCTGTTATTCTAACAAATGTGAAGATACTAATTAAAAACTGGCTAAGCTTAGAATGCTCCGACATGAGGAATGTTTAGATGTTTTAATGGTCCCGTACTAGGCTAGGCTTAGATTACACATTGTTTTGCTTAAAATAAAATAGGTTCCTAACACATTGTTTTGCTTAAAATACTACCGTAGTATGTCTTTCAGGTTCCTAACACATTGTTTTGCTTAGGAAACTCTGAAAGATATACCATGGTAGTATTTTACCAGATTGTTTTTGAAATCAGAAGTGTGAATATTCTGTTTGCTGTCCTTTTGCATGGGATTTCTTGGAAGTATGTGTGCATGATAATACTATGGCGTTGTAACATGGCTGTCACTGCAGCGCTGGTGCAGACAGTCTGGGATTTCTTGGAAGTATGTGTGCATGATAATACTATGGTGTTGTAACATGGCTGTCACTGCAGCGCTGGTGCAGACAGTCTGGGATTTCTTGCATGTCTTTTATATGGGCTATTTTGTTAAGACTAGATGATTTTGGTGATAGTGATGTGGACGTCTGGTTGTTTAGCATGACATCTTCTCAAAGTTAAAAATGCCTTACTACTTTTATGAAGGTCTGTTTATCCATAAAACAGAAAAAGGCAATCGTTGTTGATTGGATTCAATATTTTATTTCATGTTGTTGACTAAAGTCTGTCAGTGCATGGGAATCTGTAGCGAATGTTCTCCTAGCTAGTCCATTTGGAACCCTAAGTGTGCATGGCTGTTGGTTCTACACAGAGTGAAGTATTGATCTCTGCAGTGGCCTATTCTATTACATCGAAGTGTACTTCTTTTTGTCTGGAATAAAACTCTGCGCTTTGAAGAAGTCAGTTTCCCGTGCGCGTCCAATGTACCCATGTAAGTGGTCCGATTCACTTGTCTTCCTGCTGTTTGTGTCTCCACTCCACACTACTGTGTGTGTCTAAGTCTGCACACACACCATGCATCTCCTCCATCAGTCTGTGTGTGTCTAGGTCTGCACACACACCATGCATCTCCTCTATCAGTCTGTGTGTGTCTAGGTCTGCACACACACCATGCATCTCCTCTATCAGTCTGTGTGTGTCTAGGTCTGCACACACACCATGCATCTCCTCTATCAGTCTGTGTGTGTCTAGGTCTGCACACACACCATGCATCTCCTCTATCAGTCTGTGTGTGTCTAGGTCTGCACACACACCATGCATCTCCTCTATCAGTCTGTGTGTGTCTAGGTCTGCACACACACCATGCATCTCCTCCATCAGTCTGTGTGTGTCTAAGTCTGCACACACACCATGCATCTCCTCCATCAGTCTGTGTGTGTCTAGGTCTGCACACACACCATGCATCTCCTCTATCAGTCTGTGTTTGTTTGTGTCCTCTTCATGTCAAAGGGTATTCCACAAAAAGCACTCAAACTAAAGACATTGACATCACCACCCATAGACCAGGGCGCTCCTACCCTGCTCCTGGAGAGCTACCCTCCTGTAGGTTTTCACTCCAACCCTGCTCCTGGAGAGCTACCCTCCTGTAGGTTTTCACTCCAACCCTGCTCCTGGAGAGCTACCCTCCTGTAGGTTTTCACTCCAACCCTGCTCCTGGAGAGCTACCCTCCTGTAGGTTTTCACTCCAACCCCAGTTGCGATATACCTGATTCAGCCTTTCAACCAGGTAATTATTAGAATCGAGTATGCTAGATAACCTACAGGACGGTAGCTCTCCGGGAACAGGGTTGGAGTGATAACCTACAGGACGGTAGCTCTCCGGGAACAGGGTTGGAGTGATAACCTACAGGACGGTAGCTCTTCGGGAACAGGGTTGGAGTGATAACCTACAGGACGGTAGCTCTCCGGGAACAGGGTTGGAGTGATAACCTACAGGACGGTAGCTCTCCGGGAACAGGGTTGGAGTGATAACCTACAGGACGGTAGCTCTCCGGGAACAGGGTTGGAGTGATAACCTACAGGACGGTAGCTCTCCGGGAACAGGGTTGGAGTGATAACCTACAGGACGGTAGCTCTCCGGGAACAGGGTTGGAGTGATAACCTACAGGACGGTAGCTCTCGGGGAACAGGGTTGGAGTGATAACCTACAGGACGGTAGCTCTTTGGGAACAGGGTTGGAGTGTGAACCTACAGGACGGTAGCTCTCTGGGAACAGGGTTGGAGTGCGAACCTACAGGACGGTAGCTCTCCGGGAACAGGGTTGGAGTGATAACCTACAGGACGGTAGCTCTCCGGGAACAGGGTTGGAGTGATAACCTACAGGACGGTAGCTCTTCGGGAACAGGGTTGGAGTGATAACCTACAGGACGGTAGCTCTCCGGGAACAGGGTTGGAGTGATAACCTACAGGACGGTAGCTCTCCGGGAACAGGGTTGGAGTGATAACCTACAGGACGGTAGCCCCCCGGGAACAGGGTTGGAGTGATAACCTACAGGACGGTAGCTCTCCGGGAACAGGGTTGGAGTGATAACCTACAGGACGGTAGCTCTCCGGGAACAGGGTTGGAGTGATAACCTACAGGACGGTAGCTCTTTGGGAACAGGGTTGGAGTGTGAACCTACAGGACGGTAGCTCTCCAGGAACAGGGTTGGAGTGTGAACCTACAGGACGGTAGCTCTCCAGGAACAGGGTTGGAGTGTGAACCTACAGGACGGTAGCTCTCCGGGAACAGGGTTGGAGTGATAACCTACAGGACGGTAGCTCTCCGGGAACAGGGTTGGAGTGATAACCTACAGGACGGTAGCTCTCCGGGAACAGGGTTGGAGTGATAACCTACAGGACGGTAGCTCTCCGGGAACAGGGTCGGACTGATAACCTACAGGACGGTAGCTCTTCGGGAACAGGGTTGGAGAGCCCTCCCATTGAGGCTTAATCCATTTCCAGGCAGTGACAACAATATGCCATTAAGCAACTCCTCACACTGATGTATTGAAGGTGACATTTAAGACATTTGACTGTGGGATACCCCGACATTTGACGGATACAGCCCTGTAAGTCTTGTCACCGTGCTGTCACACCACAGTTCCCACCCTGAAGTACTGTAGTAGTAACAGCGTATTGAACGTGTAGGTGTGTCTCTCTCTCCGCATGCCGCTCTTGTTGATGTGTTGGTGTGATGGGAAGTGATTGCTCCGTGGCGCAGAGTTTTAGACAGACATTAGATGCAGTAGAATATGAAGGTGCAGTCTATCACCTCAGTAGTGGTGGTAATGAGAACGAGCGACGTCTCGTCTCCTGGTGCTCTTGAGTCAGCATGCATCTCATCAGACACAGGGTCGCAGGGAGGAGAGCTCCTCACTCAGAGACCAACCATGTCACCACTGCATGAGCCTGAGTCTCTGACTAAAGAGAGAGCTGGGTGTGATAAGGACTAACTTACTGGGACTGTTCACCTGATCCTGCATGGCTGGTCCGTTCTCATTCAGTGGTAGATGTACGCTACACTACTGCAGGTGGCAAACCGCCCACAGCCTCCATTTGAAACAGTTCTGTCAGTCTTTTAAAGAAAAGGGTCATGTTCTTCAAGAAAGCCAATCAGACTGGATGTTTTATCCTGACATTTCACCTCGGCATCAACCTAATTGAAAAGGCATTGATTTGGATCCTGTTTCAACATCAGCTCTTTCACTTGAGCTTTAGATGTGAATTGGCTCAAATCAAAAGAAGGCTGTGATCACTCTGCTCCCCAGAACTGTATTACTGCTCTAAATGGGCTGTTTGTGATAAACTGGGCTTAGCTTTGGATTTAGTCATGGTTGTTGCTTGTTTCAGATACTTTGCATGATTGACAGAGAAAAATAGGTGAACTTGTGAATGGATTGGTGTGGTTGTGTGTGTTTATGTGAGAGGAGGGCAAAAGAAAAGGGGACAGGGAGTATGAACTGTTCCCTTTCCACTCCTCTCTCTTTCTCCCAGACCACAGGCTGCTCCCTCTCTCTCTCCTTCTCTCTCTCTCTCTCTCTCTCTCTCCTTCACTCTCTCTCTCTCTCTCTCTCTCTCTCTCTCTCTCTCTCTCTCTCTCTCTCTCTCTTCTCTCTCTCTCTCTCTCTCTCTCTCTCTCTCTCTCTCTCTCTCTCTCTCTCTCTCTCTCTCTCCTCTCTCTCTCTCTCTCTCTCTCTCTCTCTCTCTCCTTCTCTCTCTCTCTCTCTCTCTCTCTCTCTCTCTCTCCTCTCTCTCTCTCTCTCTCTCTTCTCTCTCTCTCTCCTCTCTCTCTCTCCTTCTCTCTCTCTCTCCTCTCTCTCTCTCTCCTTCTCTCTCTCTCTCTCTCTCTCTCTCTCTCTCTCTCTCTCTCCTTCTCTCTCTCTCTCCTCTCTCTCTCTCTCTCTCTCTCTCTCTCTCTCTCTCTCTCTCTCTCTCTCTCTCTCTCTCTCTCTCTCTCTCTCTCTCTCTCTCTCTCTTCTCTCTCTCCTTCTCTCTCTCTCTCTCTCTCTCTCTCTCTCTCTCTCTCCTCTCTCTCTCTCTCTCTCTCTCTCTCTCTCTCTCTCTCTCTCTCTCTCTCTCTCTCTCTCCTTCACTCTCTCTCTCTCTCTCTCTCTCTCTCTCTCTCTCTCTCTCTCTCTCTCTCTCTCTCTCTCTCTCTCCTTCACTCTCTCTCCTCTCTCTCTCTCTCTCTCTTCTTCACTCTCTCTCTCTCCTTCAAGCTCCCATTATCTCCAAGCCAGTCATGTTTGTCTTCCTTTGTTTCTCCACTGTTATGTCTTTCCCTGTCTGACATTCCCCAGTCCTCTGTCCCTGTGTGACACTCCCCAGTCCTCACCCTCTCGTCTTGTATATGTGCACCTGTGTGTAATACGTCTCGTTGTATTTCCTTTCACATGTTATATTTTCGTCTTTAGTCCTTTAACTCATCCTTCTCTCTTTTTATCTCTTTTTTTTTCTAAAGTTATTTTGTTGTGATTCATAGCGGAACTAAATGTTCCAAAGTAATTTCTTTATACAATTACCCCCCTCTGCAGATCAAAATATGAATCCTGCCAACGTCGCTTTTAGTAAGAATCATTTTACGCTACAATTCACTTAAGTATTTTTACTGCCACTCTTGACTGTGGGAGACATATTTTCAGACGCAATTAAGCCAATCTCTTAATATAAAAGTGGTCGACCTGGTTTTTGTGTCCCTTACTCCTCTCCTATGACCACTATAATTTGCATACGTTGAAAGAAGCACCCCTCCAGTCCGTGTGTCTCACTAGAAATGGAAAGATGCTCATACATTGAGCAGAAACTCATTTTGGATTATTTTTCTCTCTCAAAAACTGTATCACTGCTTTCAACTATTATCCCCATTTTATTTCACATTGGAGGGGATTTTAATTTATTGGGTTGTTTGTTGGTTTATTTATTTGTTATTATATTTTTTCTGTTTCCCTGATGACTTCTATGTGTGTTGTCAGTCTCCACGGTAACCACTCGCGTGTCTTCACGCTGTTTCTTCGGCAACGGTAAGTTGTGTATAAATGACATAATCGCTGATCTGACCCAACCCCTCCCTTGAAAAAGGCACTAGATGCAAAATCACACATTGTTTTGAATATTCCTAAAGTATATTACAAATCAATTTGAAGTATGGTAGCCTAGCATTGTTCTGATCCCTCAGCTATCCAGAGTATAAGTCCCTTTTATGATGGGCCTGTATTGATAGGGAAGGTAGCAGTGACGAGGCGCACACACACACACACACACATATAGACAGATACACACACACACACACACACACACACACACACACACACACACACACACACACACACACACACACACACACACACACACACACACACACACACACACACACACACACACACACACACACACACACACACACACACACACACACACAGCCCATTGACAGCCTGGTCCAACTAGTAATAATAATGGATCCACCCCCCTCCCCTCCTCTCATTAACACCTCCCCGGAATGTCCAAGTTTAATCATCCTCCTCTTTGCAATGACATGGCTTACCAGAACCCATTTGATTAAAACTTCATTGTATGTATATTTTTCCTAATGAATTGTTATCCCCAGTAATGATGATAACCCAGGGCTCTCTGGGAAGCTCCTGTTCAATTGTCTTATCATCCTTTCAGCTGCTTCAGTCAGTGTTAGTTAAGGGGAAAATAAATCTGTCATAACTTTTGGGAATAACTTTTCTTTGTCTCCAGTGTTGGATGGGTTTCAGATTCATGGGTGGGCCTGTGTAAAGGTGCAATATGCAGAAATCGCTTTGCCATTTCCTGGTTGCTAAAATTCTAATAGTTAGCCTAATTTCTGTTTATGTGACAAACAAGTGACCTATAGTGTAGAGAGTCATTGTACCATTTAAACCGCTGTGAAATATATTTTCAATAATGGAAAAATACTGTATTTTCAGCTGTTTGAAATAGAGGTTGACCGATTATGATTTTTCAACGCCGATACCGATTATTGGAGCCCCCCCCCCCCAAAAAGCTGATACCGATTAATCGGGCGGTTTTATTTATATATATATATTTATTTGTAATAATGATAATTACAACAATACTGAATGAACACTTATTTTAACTTAATACAATACATCTATTTAGTCTCAAATAAATAATGAAACATGTTCAATTTGGTTTAAATAATGCAAAAACACAGTTTTGGAGAAGAAAGTATAAGTATAAGTGCAAAATGTGCCATATAACAAAGCTAACGTTTAAGTTCCTTGCTCAGAACATAAGAACATATGAAAGCTGGTGGTTCAGTATTCCCAGTTAAGATGTTTTAGGTTGTAGTTATTATAGGAATTATGACGCGTCAACTATTTCTCTCTATACCATTTGTATTTCATATACCTTTGACTATTGGATGTTGTTTTTGTTTTTTTTACCCCCTTTTCTCTCCCCAATTCCATGGTATCCAATTGGTAGTAGTTACAGTCTTGTCTCATCGCTGCAACTCCCGTACGGACTCGGGAGAGGCGAAGGTCGAGAGCCATGCATCCTCCGAAACACAACCCATCCTAGCCGCACTGCTTCTTGACACAATACACATCCAACCCGGAAGCCAGCCGCACCAATGTGTCGGAGGAAACACCGTACACCTGGCGACCTGGTCAGCGTGCACTGCGCCCGGGCCACCACAGGAGTCGCAAGTGCGCGATGATATAATAATAATAATATATGCCATTTAGCAGACGCTTTTATCCAAAGGGACTTACAGTCATGTGTGCATACATTCTACGTATGGGTGGTCCCGGGGATTGAACCCACTTCCCTGGCGTTACAAGCGCCATGCTCTACCAACTGAGCTACAGAGACAAGGATATCCCTGCCGGCTTAACCCGGACGACGCTGGGCATCAAAAAAATGGCCTGAATCTCTTTCTAAAGACTGTTGACATCTAGTGGAAGCTCTAGGAACTGCAATCGGGAACGATTTCTCCCTATTATAAAAGTGCCAGCCATTGAAATCAGTGGTATGCTGAATTATTTTATTTATTTTATGGTTTGTCCTCGGGGTTTCACATGCCATTTCAGTTCTGTTATACTCACAGACATTGTTTTTACAGTTTTAGAAACTTTAGAGTGTTTTATATCCAAATCTACCAATTAAATGCATATTCTAGCCTCTGGGCCTGAGTAGCAGGCAGTTTACTTTGGGCATGCTTTTCATCCGGGTGTCAAAATACCGCCCCCTATCCCAAAGAAGTTAAGAACGGGAAGCATAGAAATGGTGCACATGGAAAATATCTACCTTTTCTTAGACTTGCTTTCATTGAGAATGACAGATCTATAACTCGCATTTCTACGTCAATTTGGTCCGGTCGTCCAAAAAGTTACATATTGCGCTTTTAAATCCTAATGCACAACATGTGGATTGCAGTTTTAAATCCTAATGCACAACATTCAAGCACACAGAAAGTAGTACAGAAATTACAGTTACCATTTTCAAACACGACCCATCAGTTTTGCTGATTGGAAAGTACAATCATCGCTGCAAGTTGCACTTGCACATAGAATGGTAATTTTCACTCGCATGGTGGAGGACATGATTAGAACACAGCATTGCTTCCTACAACATGGTGTGTTTTTTCATAGAGTTCCTATTCAATTACTAGAGGGGCTATTTCATAAGCCCTCTGAAGTTCCAGAATGGGGTTAAAATGGCACCCATGGTGGTCAGCGAGAAATCCAAACCAGTCTAATTGGAATTAATGGCTAAGGCATAATCCAGATTTTACTTATGCAGGAAAATTAAAGTAATGCATGTGATATATCAGAAATTGTGTAATCAAATTATTGTCAACCTAAAATATTGTGATATAATTATAAATATAGTTTAAAGGTTTACACCAATTTTCCTTATAAATAGCCTCTAAAATATTTTTGTAAATCATAATGTTAAAAATGTTTGTTTTCATGGGAATTTGAGTGCCATTAAATGATGTAATAGCATTACTTGTTGTATTTCCAACTTGTCCAAGTCCTAACTGATTTCAGCCAGTGTATGGCTGTGGATTGACTGCATTGTTCGAATGGAATGTTGGCATAATGGCAGTTAATAAAAAATTTAAAAATCTACGGAAACATTCCTCCAAAACTGGCTGGCTTGCTAGCTAACAAACATACAGGGCAGAAAATTCCTTCAAATTAATTATTTTATATCAGGGATGGGCACCATGGGGCGTAGATAATATGTTGCTGTTTTAAAGCTAGTTTACTGCAATTCCAAGAAATGTGCCGTGGGGTGGAGAGAATATTTTCCAGTTTTGGAACTAATTCCATACAATTGTTTTTGAGTTAATTACATGTCATCTACACATTTTGCCATAAGGTGGAGAGCGACGCTTCCAGTTTTTAATATAATATCTGTGAGACTGACGAACACAATCAATGGGGGCCCCCGGGCTCTAATTTGACCTTGATTACTAGAAGTTTGGATAACTGGCTGCTAGACTAATTTACCAATCTAAAAAATGTTAGTTGACATGGGCTAATTTGACTGACATAAAATGAACCCCCCCCAAAAAATATATATATCCTTGGGCTGCAGCCACCAGTTTCTCAGCCCTGTTTTACATGATCTTATCACAGCACTGGCAAACCATAGTTGACCAACTCCTTGACCAAAATGGCTGACCTTTATTCAATCATAAAAATATTCATGTCAATTCTAGTATTCTAAATCCTAATTGTATGTGTTTTTCTGTGTTCTAAATGTGAAAGTATACTGAGCTAAAGTGTATATGCTTATGTATTTCACATTTTGAAACTTCAGGGAGAATCACTCATGGAAACCGATAGATTAACACAGGGGCGTAGGCATTTGTGGGGTGGACACAGGCCCACCCACTGGGGAACCAGGCCCTGCCAGACCCATCCAATCAGATTGGATTGGTCCTGCAGGCCATCCCACCAATTTTTGTCCATTCAGCAGTCATCATAAGTATATCTGTTACAGGAGTTAGTGAAATTGTAATTGTTTAGAAAAGATAGCTCATCCATCTGTCCATATTTTCTCTTCACAATGATAAGCAGCGTTAATCGTGTAGCTCTTAAAGTTTGAGGATTTTTAAAAGTTCACATTGCGAGCAGCAGCAGGGAATCTTATGGAATGCACTTTAAGAGAATACTCAATCAATAAAGTTTATAACCGCAATAACGCACCTCTGTCGTGAGTCTAGTAATGGGATTAACAACCAGGAGTTAAAAGAACAGAGATTCATTCTGTTCTGTGAATTCCTCTGTAGAGTAGCCTGAAAAGATAAGGGGTTTAACCAACTGTATATAAACACATTGGGTTTAAGTGGGTGATCCTTTGGCCTGTCTTCTGCTGTCCTTTTAACCTCCCTTTGGTTTGGTTTTCCTTTATTGAATGGTGTGTGTATTAGTTTGTGTACTGGTCTTAGTTTGTGACACACAGTAATAATGCCTGGCAGTGTCTCGTATGATTTGATTTCTCTCTTTTTTGGGGTATGAGGATTGCTCTTCTCTTCTCTCTTCCCTCCATCCTTTAGTGCTCTGTCTCTCTATTCCTCCACATATAACTTAGTGAGATTTTTGGGAGAATGGTCACAGAATCTAATTGCTTTTTTTGAATGACGCACCTTGGTATTTGTTATTTTTGTTTTTGAGAAAATAATTGTTGATTTTTGTTGTTGCTTTTGTAGACGACGTCTCTCTCTTTCTTACACCATCTTTGTGTTTCCCTGTTTCTGTATGTGGACTGGCTCTGTATCTATCTCTCTCTTTCTCACCTGCATCCCTCTCCTGAACTCCTTACCTGTCCCATCTGTCTCTGTATGTGTTTGATATGGGAGTGCTGCGATTGTTTTGATTGGTCTCTATGCTGCATCCGACGCTTGCTGATTGGCTGAATTACATTTTTTGGTTCTTTATTCTCACTCTTGGTCATGTGATGCGCCCATATTTGGCTGCGTATAATTTCTGTCTTATAAAATTATTAATTTTGTCCAACAAATGTTTTTTGCACCCCTCTTTCTCTCCCCCTTTTGTATGTATTGATGTTGATTTCTTTTTAGGTTAACCCCAACAAGTTTGGTTTCATTTGGGGGCGGTTTGGGTTACTTTGGCCCAGTTCTATTGGTACTGCTGTGGGCTTAAGTTGAGGGGTGGGATGGGGTTGAATGTTTATTATTAACCCATGCAGATGTGTTTCTCACTGGTCTCTGTTTGATTTGCATGTCTACCTCTCGGTGAGATTGATCAAATTGCATTACCTCCCCTGGCATTTGACACACCACTAACTATACATAAGGAAATGGATCATTGCCCAGTTATCATACCCAAAATAGAGGCGTATAAATGACCCGGATATGAATGCTGTGATATGAAAAGATTATCAGCATTAATCTGATTCATTAGGCTGATTTATTCGTTTTATTTTAGTGTCTTCACTCACAGGGACAATTATGTCAGCTAATTGAATCACTCAAGGCTGACCATCTCATTTGCAATGAAGGAAAATGAGCTAATTGTCATTTCCATTTGAATGAGGGCTGCAGTGATAGAGTATGATTAGTGGGGTGTTGAAGGTGGCTGAATCCATAATGGCCTTCTAAGTGGAACTTTGTCACATAGAAGTCTCAAAGCTCTCCAATTGGCCAATAGGTCATTAGTAGCTCATAACAAAGTTTGACATGGCGCAACGGCACACTCAAACTGTGAAATTGCACGACACAACAGTCATTCTCATAAACCCCATCAAAGGAGATGGATAAAGATTAAGGAAGGGAGCCTAATATGGCCCTTTGAAGTTCAGTGAGGGATTAGCCTAGCTAGCAGCCATCTTGATTCAACAGCCGTCTCTGTTCACACACCTGCAAACACATATTATTATTCTCCTGCAGTGCCACGTATCTCAGCTCTTCTCCTCCACCTTATCTCTTCCTTTCTTCTTTTACCTATAAATCTCTCTTCCTCTCACCGCTGGGCTCAACCACTGGCCCTCAGTGTAGCTAGTTGTCTCCACAGTGAGTCATCGATTACACTCCTCTTGGGCAGAACACTTTAATTGCATGACTAAGATTCCCCCCTAACAATCCTCCACCCACTCATGTACACACGCGCACACAAACACCGCCAGGGAGAGCAGAGCCTACTTCATCATAAGCGATGTTGTCAGCTGTCGTATAACTGGCTGAGGAGGAGGCAGCCTGGCAGGGAGGAGTTAACGATGTGATGCATCAAACCCAGCACCGTATTGATGTGAATGATCCAGCGATGGTGAATGGGGAGCAGACTGTAACTGTGGCCTCCCTGTATGTGTACACACAATCACCATCTTCTTGGCAAATGGTCTGTTGACCTTAGACAGCAGGAGTGTTATTACCATTGCATTATTCACACAGTCAGAGATAGATATGCTTTATTTTATGAATTGCTATCACGTGTAAATGTCTAATATTGGTCCACTTGTGTGATTGTGTTTGTGTGTGTTTCCTCAATTGAATAGAACGGGCCAAACGTTGTGCTCACTGTCCCTCCTCCCACTCCCCAGGTTAACAATGCCACGGCCAGGGTGATGACCAATAAGAAGATGGTCAGCCCCTACCCCAACGGAGAGGCCCTTAGCACCCTGCCATATGGTAACCATATGCAAACTACTCCATTAGCCTCATTATGATCCCTAACTAACTATTAGTCAGCTGCCCATCTCCCTGTGTATCCCCTATCTATATGAAACCCTCCTGTTTCTCCCTTCTCTCTGCTTCTCAGCAGGATGGAAGCTAAGCCCAATGGTGCAGGCCATGTACGGACCAGAGCTCTATGCAGGTAAACCTCGTCTTCCTCTTAGATTTCATGCCCTTCATTTCACCCAAATCTGACTTCATTTATTAAGCATCCCTAATTCATAGTACCCCCAGGCATTGGATGTTCATACCCTCTCTCCTTCCTTCAGTTCCGGGGTTCCCCTACCCATCTGCGGCAGCGGCAGCCTCCACGGCAGCTGCGTTCCGTGGTGCCCACCTTAGGGGCCGGGGAAGGCCAGTGTACGGGGCTGTGCGTGCGGCGGTGCCGCAGCCTGCCCTCCCTGCCTACCCTGGGTAAGGGATTCAACTACACAATCCATCCTCTGAACGGACACACTTAACATGACATTTATATACGTTCCTTCAGTAAATTCAGTAGTTTACTATAAATACCAATAAGTGTAATATCATTAGTTTGGTAGTATAGACACAAACTCCCTCTGAGCAGAACAATCATTTGACCCTCTGCGTCACACTGCACACAAAGACCAGACACATTTTCTTTCTATTTTTCTATGTTCCAGTAATTCCACTAGAAACTGTACTGCATGTTGCTGGGCTGTGCCAATTGGTTAATGGGGATGCAACTGCTGTGATATTCTGGATTTTTTTTTACTAGTGCTGCAGGAAATGGCTCTTCCATATTTAATCCACTACTGCCTGACTTCAAACAAACGACTGGCTGACTTGTCCTCAGTCTGTCCAGGACCTTGTCAATGTAAATGGGCCTCCGTTCCATCTCCCCGGGGATGCTGATAGAGGATGGTACCCTATAATACAGTCATGTTGATAATACCACTTGGTTCAGCAGTAATGGAAGAAATAAATGGTAGTGTATTTCCTCTGCATGCTGCATGTGTGTGAAATAACTGTTCTATCTCTCTCCTTGTGCGTTCACTTTTCCCCTCAATCATCTCCCTGTTTACTTTCCTCCACACTGGCTTTCATTCCTGCCACTCTGGTCTTGGACCATCTCACTGTAAACACCGACCCCTCCATCTCCACTGCTCCTGTTCCTCCCTATCTCCTCCCTCCACCCCTCTCTTCACCTGCCATCTCCTCTGTCTGCCATCTCCACCCCCTCTTCTGCCATCTCCTCCCTCCACCCCTCTCTTCACCTGCCATCTCCCCTGTCTGCCATCTCCTCCCTCCACCCCTCTCTTCTGCCATCTCCCTGTCTGCCATCTCCCCTGTCTGCCATCTCCTCCCTCCACCCCTCTCTTCACCTGCCATCTCCTCTGTCTGTCTGCCATCTGCCATCTCCCCTGTCTGCCATCTGTCTGCCATCTCCCCTGTCTGCCATCTCCTCCCTCCACCCCTCTCTTCACCTGCCATCTCCTCTGTCTGCCATCTCCCCTGTCTGCCATCTCCTCCCTCCACCCCCCTCTCTTCACCTGCCATCTCCCCTGTCTGCCATCTGCCATCCTGTCTGCCATCTCCTCCCTCCACCCCTCTCTTCACCTGCCATCTCCTCTGTCTGCCATCTCCCTGTCTGCCATCTCCTCCCTCCACCCCTCTCTTCACCTGCCATCTCCTCTGTCTGCCATCTCCCCTGTCTGCCATCTCCTCCCTCCACCCCTCTCTTCACCTGCCATCTCCCCTGTCTGCCATCTCCTCCCTCCACCCCTCTCTTCACCTGCCATCTCCTCTGTCTGCCATCTCCCCTGTCTGCCATCTCCTCCCTCCACCCCTCTCTTCACCTGCCATCTCCTCTGTCTGCCATCTCCCCTGTCTGCCATCTCCTCCCTCCACCCCTCTCTTCACCTGCCATCTCCTCTGTCTGCCATCTCCCCTGTCTGCCATCTCCTCCCTCCACCCATCTCCTCTTCACCTGTCTCATCTCCTCTGTCTGCCATCTCCCCTGTCTGCCATCTGCCTCTCCTCCACCCCTCTCTTCACCTGCCATCTCCTCCCTCCCCCTCTCTTCACCCATCTCCTCTGTCTGCCATCTCTCCCCTGTCTGCCATCTCCTCCCTCTACCCCTCTCTTCACCTGCCATCTCCTCTGTCTGCCATCTCCCCTGTCTGCCATCTCCTCCCTCCACCCCTCTCTTCACCTGCCATCTCCTCTGTCTGCCATCTCCTCTGTCTGCCATCTCCTCCCCCCACCCCTCTCTTCACCTGCCATCTCCTCTGTCTGCCATCTCCTCTGTCTGTCTGCCATCTCCTCTGTCTGCCATCTCCTCTGTCTGCCATCTCCTCCCTCCACCCCTCTCTTCACCTGCCATCTCCCCTGTCTGCCATCTCCTCTGTCTGCCATCTCCTATGTCTGCCATCTCCTCTGTCTGCCTTTATCTCTTAGCGTGGTGTATCAGGATGGTGGGTTTTATGGAGCTGCAGACTTATACGTAAGTAGATTCCCACTCCTCACACTCCCTCATGACTCTCTCTCCTTTCTCTCTGTGCGTTTCTGCATGTGCATAATTAAATGTGCTGCACAGAGCTGCCCAAATATTGAATTATGCTAAGGGGTACACTCTGTACTTTACCATTCCACCACTGCCTGGGGTCACACCTGTGGGTGAGTTTTCCCAGAAGACAGACTGTAACAGAGGGTGTTGTAGTCTGGTGTTGTAACACGGGGTTCCAACATGGGTAGCCGGGCCGCTCTGTGTGCGCTTGTGTCCGGGCGCGTGTCCAGGTTGACAATGGCTGTTTCTGTTCTCTCTATAGAATAGTGTTTCAGGACTCTGTCATTAGTAGCAGATTGCCTCAGGTAGGGTCATTACCAAACACAGTGTCTATTTTTATTATCCCTCTGGTGATTATGATCTTTTGATGTTGTTTTGTTTTGAAACGGTAACTTGCTTTTCATTTTCCTACTAACTCACTGACATCTGCACAGGTGGATTGTGGGGAAGGGGTTTGTTACTAAGCTACTAAACAGCGTGTGTTTTTGCCAGTTTGTTCAAAGAGAACCTGGTCCCTGAAAGGTAGACTGCTGGCAGAGATCACATGAAAGGCAGCAGTTGTATTTGTCTTGAAGTCACTGGCAGAGAGCCTCTTATTTCATACGAACACCAATGTTCCCAGCACCATTTCTTCTGATTGGAAGTTACCACATCCGTTATGCTGAGTAACATCCATAGCTGGAACCGGTACAGAGATGAGCTGGAAGATACTCTATCTGTGTAGCAGCAGTGCCCTGTGGGGCTGAAAATAAAGACGAGGAGAACACGGTTTCGTTTTACTAAAGCCTGTCCCCAACCCCTTCCCGGTCTGGACTCTTCTCTGAAGCATGCTGATCTACGTCTGCATGCTCTACAGGCATAGGTCTACCGTTTCTCTCTCCCCCTTACCTTCTCTCACAGCCCCCCTCCCTTTTTACTGTCACTAGTTGTACTGCAGGTTTCCAGGGGAATGCTCGGGGTTGTGTTCTGTATGATTAGGTCCAAATGCAGTGGTGTGTTCAAATAGATTTGCATTGAATCGGGGCAAGCATGCTGTCTCAATGCCAGGAGGTGACACTGTGAGTGTGTTTTGAGTGTGGCATCTCTATTTTCCCCCTCTCTCTTTGTCTTATATGCATATGAGAGATCACAACGATAATATGGATGGTTTGTGTAAACGTTACTTATCTTTCTCTATAATTCTTCATCTTTGATATGCTGCATTACTGATGATTGTCAACAACTTCCACTGTAATAATTATGATTTCTTTTATATTTTTACATTTGTTAATATATTAATCTTTAACCACAAATGTTCTAAACTTGGTTGTTGTACTGTGTGATTCTTTAACTCACCCTGCACTTACACAACTCTGCCTCGGTAATGATCCTGTCTACCTCAGCTGTACCATGGTAATAACCTCCATTTGTCCCTCTGTCTCCCAGGGAGGCTATCCTGCCGCTGCCTATCGCTTTGCTCAGCCTACCGCTGTAACCGGGGCAACTGCTGCCGCGGCAGCTGCTGCTTACAGTGACAGGTAAGAATGAGGAGGATCGTCTGAGGACTCAAAAAGCAGCAGCCTCGAAATGCAATAATGTGGCCAGACTTTTACACAATAACATGCTAGGCTATGACTCACAGTAGATATTATTTAGTTTTGGTGGGTATTTATGATACACTTGATCTTTACAAGTCTTTTGTTTTGTGATGTGTAGTATCTATGAGTCAGTGCAAGGTGTGTGTTATATTCTCACTGTAACTATGTGTAGCTGAAATACATATGTGTTGGTATTCCTCTGGGACAGTTATGGGCGAGTGTACACTACAGATCCCTACCACGCTCTAGGTCCTGCTGCAGCTGCCTATGGAGTCGGTGCCATGGTAAGAGCCCCCCAGCCGCAACACTACAACAACAGGCTGGAAACTGAGTTATCTTCACTTTATGTAAATGTAGTTATTTACTTCTCGCACATCTTTTTCACTGCTGTCTGTTGTTTAAAAACAGATACATCCTCCTTTCCTTATTTCTAATTTCTCTTTATCTCTCTCCCTTTCTCTCTCCTCCAGGCTAGTTTATATCGGGCTGGATACAGTAGGTTTGCGCCGTACTAAACAGCACTCGCACCACGGAATTCCACATTTCTGAACCTCTTCATTTGGGAAGAGCTCCCCTCCATTTTCTACGGGTGGTAGTATTAACCCATGTGTTTTGGAAAAAGGTCATCCACTCAAGATAAACTCAACTGTAACTCTGCTTGCTTCAACGGTCACACTCAGTGACAGTAATGAACGAATTAAAACTGCCTATGAATTTCAAGACTGGCAACAATAACTGAAGACAAAACTGTGGGAAGAACAAGAATGGTTCCATAAAAAACACTATTGGACATGAATGGAGAAATTGCTGCCCACCAGTAACCTTTTACACTACATCACTACAAACCTTTGCTCCTAATAGCCTGTGGTAAGAATACTCAAATGTAAATTGCACACATATGTACACAGCTCAATGTGTTAATACAACCTAAAAGTAGGCCATCACTAGCCTAAAATCTTAGGTCCTTTATACGAAACACTACATTGACAAAAAAAACTGCCCAGTGGTGGACTCCCATCAGTTAAACAATGAACACATCCAAGTTGTTTTTCTAAAGAACCTGTTCAACAAAAAGGTGAATGACACGAAGAAAAGCAAAAGTAGCAAAAAGTCCATAATCTGAACTACAAAAGCTGAGCGACGACGCAGTTAAATCTAGGTAACAGCTGTTGCTCTGAAAATGATTAGAGAAATCCAAACAGTCTACCATTACATTACATTACACCACCAACCCAACTGTAAAGGACAACAAAAGATAAACGGTGTGAAATGACAAGGAAAAAGAAACAAAATGACTTGTTTTTATTCTGCATTACCTCAGTTTTTCTTTTCTATAATTGTCTATGAAAAAGCATTGCTTAAAATGATTATTGTTATATAATGTGGATGCAATGAAATTACATCCACTATCATCATCATTTTCCAGTTGATTAATACTGCTATTGCTGGTCTAAGTATTCTGATTATGATTCTTACTGTAGTTGAAACTATAATGACACGTCTTTTGATCTGTATCATGTATCCTTACTATCATATACCTACATTATCTTCATTTTTCCTTTTGAGAATATTGTACAACACAACTCCTTATACATGTTCTCTTCACTAGACTATGACATTCCAGGTGTAGCATCAGAATGGTGACTGAACGGGGTAAAAACATTGAAAGTGTCTGGGCATAGCTAACATGCTGTAGAAACCAGTCATGCAAGCTGGACCCAGCTATTTACAGATAAGAATGGAATTCTTAGGGGTTTGAGGGAACAAACCAGATGGTAGGAAACATATGAGAGTTACAAACACTACAAGTTGATGTTACTTTTGGTTTCACCATTTTTAATATATATTTTCTGTCAAATTGACACAAATACAGACACGCGGGAAGTGAAACAACGTAATGTTCACCCAATGCAATCTTCCTCCCTCCTAAGTCTTTGGGAATGTTCTAGTCCAGTATGTATTAAAGTCACTGCCTCAATGCTACTTTAAGGTACAGGAAGTGGCCAACAAAAATATATAAATAGTCTTTGACCTATTATGTATCTCCATATACTCTGAATATGTTATTGCTATTGTTTGTCTTTTGGTTCCAAAGATTCTCTAAAAGCACATTTGTTGGTCAAGTGTACACATTTATTATACTTTTTCTGATTGTTCTTGCTGTTATTTTAGCTGTTTTTCTATTTTATGGTGGGTTCAAAGTGCTCCCTTTCAGTTTGCTGATGGTGGTGTTTTAAAAGCACCGTGTCCTAGAACATGTTATCTGAGAAGTGGAGAGGGAAGATGGGGGCAAACATGAATTTATTTACATCATTTTATAGCAACAGATTAATAAACTTAAAATCCCCAAAATACATTTGGGAACTGGCAAAGTTGGTCTTTTAAAACAGGGCTGCTGAATGTGCCAAGGGCTTTTGATGAAGTGGTCCCAGGCAGATGATAACCCAACATTTTTCACTGCCTTAAATATAACATTTAGGAGTCCACAGTAGACTTGAGAGGGGAGTTTGGCATTTTGATAGAGAATAAATGTCAGACTAGAGTGAGTGTGATGGTGAAACAAAGTGTTCTATTCCACACCATTTTAAAGAGCCCCACATGCCTCCTTTTTCTAGTTGGGAGTCAGTGTGTAGTTCAGGAACAGTTGTAGGGTGGAGGACCCAGGTAGAGAGCTGAGCCACAAACCGCCTGTTGACATGATGATTACCATGTTACTAGCTGTCTTATCAGGCCGGCAGGAATGCAGACAGCCACATTAGTTATTCTGTGGAGTATTTATGCCATGATATCATGACAATAAGAATTTTGAACTTCTCTTAAAAAGTATTAAAAGTATCAGTATGCATGTTTCTGTGAAAAGGACAGGGTCAAATGTCATTTCATTTGTTGCATGAATCAAAACAATTTCTATGGAAAGGAGGCTATGTGAAATATGAAGGCAGGATCGAGAGGGGTTTCAACATAGTCCACTTGAGTTTGTTTCTAGTTGGGGGGGGGGGGGATAATGATATGTAAAATACTGCCTGTTTTAAGTTTATGCCTGTGTTATCTATGTTCTTCTGTGGTCATGGTATCATTTGAATTACCAGTTTATCTCTTAGTTCAATTTTAATTTGGAATGTTTAACCCCTGCAGTTGTTTCCTTTGAAGTATGTTAAGTAACCAATGAGGTTGTCCCACCATGCACACAGCAGTTCAGCACAGACTGCTCTATGGCACAGCAACTGACCATCCCTCCATAACCCTCCACTTGTTACCCATCAGTGGAGACTCCCATGTGCCCGCTCACGGCTGCTGTGATCACCTTAGACCCAGCGGTGTGTCTCTTACCCCTGCACTGTGCTGAAGTCAACCTAGTGGGAGTTGTTGGACAGGGATTTCATGAGTTGGAATTGCATGTGACTTTTTTGTTTTCACATGTGCATTGCTAAGCTCATTGATCTAAGTGATATTTTTTTATTTTCTTCAAGTGGCTTGTGTATTTCTCTTCATTTTTTTCCATCTTCATGTTTGCCTTCTATTTCCTGTCATAGTTATTGAATGTACATAATAAACGGTTTGGTTTTTATACTCTTCTTTTCTCAACTCCTTATTTGGGTAAAATGCTTGGTAGATTTTGTTGCCTTTGATTATTTGTATGTAATCATAGGGTATGGAATGGCCACACAGGCCATAACTATTGTTCACTAGTAGTAGAGCTGGTGGCAACTATGCCAACTTAAACTCTAAAGTAGCTAATTTTCTCTAACCAATCTCGCATTGCATCTAAAGTTAATGTGAATGTCTGGGTTGAGTTTGGAGGAAATCTCATATCCCTGTTAATTGCTCTAATGCACAAGAGGCTAATTGCCAATTTGATGACATGCACTTCCAAATGATTGAAGTAGGACTAATTGAAAGGATTACATTGAGGGCTGTTTGATCAGTGACACAATAAAGCACATGGATCCACTGAATTATTGAGGTATTGACCCGACTGACTCACCCACTATGAGATGACCATGATGGCTATAGGCAGGCATAGTAGAAAGTTATATTGCTCTCATGTTATTCCTAGAGCGCTACAGATCTATCATTAATATCAGTAAACTGCTATTTGCATGGGGAAAAGACATGATGGAATGCATTTGGTGGCTCAATAATGGTATGAACATTGAGGTAAATTGAATCCCACCAACAATAATTCACATCTTGTACAGTGTCACCTAGTGGTGAAAACAGTAGTACCACTCAGTCTAGCTTGTGCTTCTTTTTGTGAGAATGAATCAGCCCTCTGCTGTTAGATATGACTAACAAATATACCTTTTAACATTCCATTTTAATAACACTTTTTCAAACGGCACAATATGCATAGCATAACATTGATTTAAACATGTATTTCTAAAGTGGGATGTAAAAAAAAATGGCATCCACCTTTACGTAAGATTTTAAGACATGATAAGGGTCTATTTTATCGCTGCCAGGTCCTGTCTCTCCTTCACACATGCCTGCCGCTGCCCCTGCCCATCCCTGCAGTTTGGCACCCTGATACAGACAGATTCACGCCTCCTGCCTGAGACTATTAGACACTGTCTCTGGTGTTTTCAAGCAGCATGTTGCAAAAAGACTCTTGTCACATTAGGTCAGATTCAGTAAGTTCATTCTATCTGGATCTAGCCCGAGTAAAGAAACATTAAATTAATCAATTGGGGCCTTAGTCATGTAATTATGGGAATCATGTTGCAATGCATGTTCTATTCAAGAAATATACATTTGTAGCTGAACTTCCAAAACATTTCTGGGCCATGTGAGAGTGCGTGTATAAATCAAATTGTATTAGTCACATACACCCGCAATAGCATCTGCTAATATGTGTAATGTTTTTGGTTTTTTCTGTCTTTGTCTTTGTGTGTGGGTGTGTGGGTGTGTGTACATGAAAAGCAATGTGATCTTAATCAGACAGGCTGTGTCCATAGTATACATCATAGGGCTCGCTGATGTTGGTGGTCTGAGGACGAGGGATGGAGTAATCTTTGTCAGGATCTATTTCCTGAAACACAAACATAGTGAAACATTAAAACATTAGTGTAGTAAATAATGTCAATTAGTTGTTCAGCATTACATGTACATGGCTTGTAATGGCAAGGGTCATATTCTTTTGTAAGATGTTATTTATCTTTTATGAACAATACACAACATAAACATACGAATGACAACATCATACAAACATCAACTACATTACACCTGCCCAGACCCACGAGCACACAACCCCATCTCCAGCGCCCGCATCATTTTCCTCCACATGGCCTGAAACGGCACCATTTTCTTTCTCTCCGTAGCCCACGTGTTTTCAATGTTGAAATAATAAATAGATTTCTCCATTGTGTTAATGATGGTGAATTGATTGATTTCCACATTTTTAGTAGACGTTTTTTCAAGATGAGTGATGAGAAGAGAATTGTCCATGGAAAACAGAAAGGAAAATGCCGCACACTGCTGCTCACGCTCCCAGGTGATATTTATTTATAACAACGTTTCGACAAGTTTTCATCAGGCATCCATGTAAAGTACCTGGATGTGCGTATGTTGTTCAGTTTTTGTAAGAGAATCATCCAAACCACCGTGTATCTCACTACACCCCCATGTGCCACGTCTTGAAATATGCAGACAGACGGATTAAAAGTACATTTACATTGTAATACTTCAGACCGCCAACTTTCTAGCTCCGCCCACAACTTCTGGATTTAATAGCATTCCCAGAAGGCATCGAATATTGATAGTTAGTTTTACACTTAAGACACGACTCTACACTTGTGCTGTAGAATTTGTGAATTTTGTCTCTTGTATAATACAATTCTATACATTATCTTATACTGGATTAAGCGTGCATTTTTGTTAGTTATTCTTTATTACAACATGCTGATTCTCAATTCCTATAATCACCCAGTAAGCCCAGAGCCATTTTGAGACCTACTCACTGTCATTGAGAATCCAGACTCATATGGTGATTGGAAAACGGGGTCTTGTTTTCTGCCTGGGGAAGAGAACACAATACAATTATCTGCAGATTCCATACAGTGAGTATTAAAGTGACAGAATGTGTAATTAACCTCATATGTCATATTTTATTCATTGGAGTGAGTCCATATACTGTATAATGTAGCTTCCATGCTAACTTATTAGTACTGTACCACCAGTCCATTTTCTGTGTTTCTAATGTTATGTTGCTGATTAACTAAACGTAGACATGCGGTACAGCACATTTCCCCGCTTTACTCCTTTCCAGTGCTACTGTTTCTCACTTATCCGTTCCTCACCGTCGTTCTCAAAGCTTCTGTTCTCCCTCCCTCCTTTCGGGCTCCCCAGCCCTGGCAGGTTGGCGTTGGGACTGGTCCATCCGCCAAAGTCTAGGGGGCCCTCCTTTGAGCTGGCCTCCCACCTGCAAAGGAGAACCACTTGGGCTAGTCCGTGACCCAGCAGTAGGACCCAGCCGTTGGCCACCAGGGCTATACTCAGCACCGGGTCATCCCACTGCGGCCGCCGGCCCATCTCCATGTTACCCCGGGTCAACAGGGCGATCCACACCACCCAGATGGCAGCAGACAGCAGCAGGGTGAGGCAGAGCAGCGTGGCCTGGACCTGGCTCTGTCGGCGGCTGCCTCCGCTGTAGCTGTAGCTGTAGGTGAGACAGGAGCGGCAGAGGCAGCACAGGGAGAGGACCAGGCCGGCGGCCAGCAGAACCAGCACGTAGATGAGCAACATGACATACTCCCCCTGGGAGTACTGGCAGGGCTGGCCGTCCCGCAGCAGCACGATGATCAGCCACTCTGTAGCGATGACCACCTGGAGGGTGAAGAGGGCCAGGGCCACCCCAGCCTCCCCCCAGCCTCGGGCCACAGAGAAGCCCAGCAGGGCCAGGCAGCGAGCCAGCAGGCAGGAGAAAGCCAGGGAGAACAGCACCCCGAACAGGAAGAGGCGCGTGGGGCATGTCTGGGTGGTGAGGCGGATGACGAAGGCAAAGGTCAGGGCGAAGACCCCCGCCGTGCTGAGCAGGAACAGAGCCATGGAGGCTACGCTCCCCCCGATGCCCCTGCGCTGGCGGGACGACACACACATCCACAGGGTCCAGAACAGCAGCCCCACCAGCAGCCCTGAACTGACCACAAAACCCAGTGAGGCCAGGCTCTCCACTACGATACCCCACGCCGCCTGACGGTCACACAGGTAGGAGTACACAGGGTCCAGATCCGCCCCACACCCCAGGATTGCATCCTGGGAAGTGAAGTTTGAGGAAGAGTTGAGCTGGAGGAAGGAAGTGGTGCCTCGGTTGATAGTGGATTTTACAGTGGGATTGTTAGTGTTGGTATTGGGGATAGCATTAGAGCTAGTGGCAGCACTGGGAGGGATGGTTTGGATGAGGGTGCCAGCATTCAGTGTGATCTGACATGTGCTGGGAAGTGGGATATTGAATAGTAGGATGAGAAAAAGAGATTTGTGTATCTGGAATGGAAAGACCATCCTTTTGTTTTGTTTTGTCTGCATGTTGTTGTGTCCTTCCTCTCTGGTTTTCTGTTTTGATGGTATTCTCCCTGCTCAGATGGGCCTTTGCTACCTGGAAAAAGTAGCATACATGAGAGCATGTATTTTTGACTCTGAATATCTTTATTTATAGAGCATAGCGGTGTTTAGGACAATGAAATCAATTAAGGTGCTTTTTAATAAAGTGAGTGAGAGAGTGCTAATGGATTGTAAACACCCAGGAGAGAGAGAGAGAGAGAGAGAGAGAGAGAGAGAGAGAGAGAGAGAGAGAGAGAGAGAGAGAGAGAGAGAGAGAGAGAGAGAGAGAGAGAGAGAGAGACATGCCAGGACAGGGAAATAACTTTGTGTACACAGTAAGAACAGAGGAATTAGGAGTTATTTCATTGGGAATTGGTTCTAGATACTCTACATCAGAGATGGGCTTGGAGGGAGTCGGGGCCACAGAAAATCTGAACTCATCATGAGGTGCTGCAGTTGCTCGCGGGTCTGTGTGGGGTCTGCGTACCCACATTGATTTACAGATCATTTCCTGCAATTCTACACATTTTGCCGTAGGGTGGAGAGAAATTATTATATCTGAGTGACTAACATAATCATATCATAGTATTATACTGTATTTTATACAGGACAGTTTAGATAGCTGGCTGCAAAACTAACTTAGGGATCTAAAAAATGTTATCTGACATGGGCTAATTGACTGACTATCAGTGCTTTACATGACAAGAAAATAACTGCTGATGCACAACCACATTTCGAAATTGCACCTTGTATATTCCACTATTTTAACTCGCAGCAGTAAGTTGAAACCGCAACTGATTTCGTAATAAAGAAATACAAATTGGGACGTCCCATTGCCCATCCCTGCTCTACACAGAGTAAAAATATAGACTACATGAACTCATAAAGCCGTGTGAAACCAGGAAAGAGGGAAATAGGGAGTGAGCGTGACAGCGAAATACAAATGCAAGGGGGGGGGGGGGTGACAGAGAGAAGCCAGAGATAGACCCTCCTGATAGTTGATTGTCACTTCCTCTAGTTCATAACAGAGCCCTTGTTTCAGTGTCAGAGATTCAAATATGACATTTAATATGCTTATCGCTGGGTAAATATGGCCCTGGCCCCTTTATTTAACCCTTAAGGATAACTCTGTTTTCTACAGAGGGCAGGAGATGAAACCTCTAAAAGTCACTAAAACATCTCTTTTGAATTCTTTTGAATGTTTTTCCATTGATTGGGTCGTTGAAATGGTTGACAGTAACAACAGTCTAAACAATAAAGATTAATTGTCATCCAACAACAGGAGACTTGACGGAATCGCTGCTTCAAATGTTTACTTTCAATCTTGTGGGAAACATTTTTACTTTCAAACACCAAACTCTTCCTGTGGCAAAACAGGTGGCAAACAAATGGTAGGATATACCTCCATTAAAGCTACTTTCAAACTAGCAAAGATGAGTAACATGAATGATTTACCCTTTATCCTGAGGCTTCAGTGCATCCACCTCTGTGGTCGGGGGTTATTTCTGATCCTACTTGTAGTTCCACTTGAGATTTGCAATAAACTCTCAGCTGATGCATCAGTAGACAGTCATCTATGTATGAACGTGCCTCCTAACTCAAGGATGTTCCCATATAATTTACAGGCAGTGCAAGAGGGAGGGAGGGAAAGCAGGAAGAGAGGAATGAGAGAGGGAGTAAATTATTTTGTAAACGAAAGATGATGATTTTATTCACCTCACCCACATTTACATCTAGTGGTGAAGCGATAGGAGAGAAGTTTGGACTGACTCACCCCTGACTTCCCCTCCTCTCACTCTCTTTTTCTTAGTGTATCTCACAAAACAGCAAAGTAGAGGTGGGGCTCGAATCCCTGGAGGCTATGGAACAGGCACTGATACACATTGACACACACACGCACGCACACACGCACGCAGGCACGCACGCAGGCACGCACATGCACACACATACAGTATCAAGGACATGCTAACGTTGAACATCTAGCTATGAGAGTTGACCACGTGATTGGAAATTATATGCATAGGCCCAGATTTGAATGCCAGGTCATCATAAATAATCACACTGCTGGTTGCTATGTTACAGAGAGAGGTCAGAGGTTAGGGGGAGGGTTTCCACTAGTTACTACAACCACAAACTAGAAATGGGATAATTTGCTCTTTGGTTTTAATTTAAGGTTAGGGTTAGACATAAGTGTGGTTAGGATTAAGGTTAGGTTTAAAATCTCATTTTTGTAGAAATAGACATGGTTTATTCTTTTGTGGCTGTAGTAAATAGTGATGACCGAGGAGGAGACTGAATAACACAACTGACTAATTTAACTGTCCCTGAGACTAACAGTAACCACTTAGACATAACCTCACAACACTGATACCCCTCAGGGATCAGGGAGGGAGAATGCCTTCCAATGGGTCTCTGTATGAACAAGCCTGTGCTGAGCTCCTGGGTTCAAGTCTGTACAGGCAAGGATGTTCTGTAAGGTGTGTGTAAATGGAGCAGAGTGGATCAACACTGAAGCTTTCATAGAGACAGACACAAAGGCCGGGATAGTTTGTCTGTTCACAGTATAGGATTTCCAAGCTTCAGGGACCTAGGAAAATAATATACAGTATCAGCAGACTATCAAGAGTTACTAAATACATATTAAAGCACAGGGAGGGCTTGGCCGGTAGGGATATCCTTGTCCCATCGCGCACCAGCGACTCCTGTGGCGGGCCGGGCGCAATGCTCGCCAACCAAGGTTGCCAGGTGCATGGTGTTTCCGCGGCTGACTTCCGGGTTGGATGCGTGCTGTGTTAAGAAGCAGTGCAGATACACAACCTGGGTTGGATTGTGTATCGGAGGACGCATGACCTTCAACTTTTGTCTCTCCCGAGCCCGTACGGGAGTTGTAGCGATGAGACAAGATAGTAGCTACTAAAAACAATTGGATACCACGAAAAAGGGGTAAAAAAATATAAAAAATAAATGATAGTCCCACTAAGCGCAAACCAGATGGGATGGCGTATCGCTGCAGAACGCTGTGGTAGCCATGCTGGTTAAGTGTGCCTTGAATTCAAAATAAATCACAGTCACCAGCAAAGCACCATCACACCACCTCCTCCATGCTTCACGGTGGGAACCACACACGCGGAAATCATCCGTTCACCTAATTTGCGTCTCACAACCAGAAATCTAAAATTTGGAGTCAACAGAAAAAGCACAGATTTCCACCCCTTTTTCGTGGTATCCAATTGCTCGTGTTTCTTGGCCCAAGCAAGTCTCTTCTTATTATTGGTCTCCTTTATTAGTGGTTTCTTTGCAGCAATTTTACCATGAAGGCGTGATTCACACAGTATCCTCTGAACAGTTGATGTTGAGATGTGTCTGTTACTTGAACTCTGTAAAGCATTTTTGGGGCTGCAATCTGAGGTGCAGTTAACTCTAATGAATTTACCCTCTGCTGCAGAGGTAACTCTAGGTCTTACTTTCCTGTGGCGGTCCTCATGAGAGCCAGTTTCATCATTGCGCTTGGTTTTTGCGACTGCACTTGTAACGGCACATTTCCTCTCCGTCCTCTTCATCTGAAGAGGAGTAAGGATCGGACCAAGATGCAGCGTGGTAAGTGTTCATGACGATTTATTAAAAACTAACTGAACACTGAAATACAAAACAATAAACGATGTGTTGAAAACGAAAAACGAAACAGTACCGTGTGGCGACAAACACTCACACGGAAACAAACACCCATCACAAAGGGACCAAGCGGCATGGTAACGGGTAGCAGCAGCGGCCGAAATTTCAGGACTCCTGGACATGGGAGGGGATTTTAAACGGAGAAGGACCCTGGGCACAGACTGGGGAATATCGCCGTCCCAAAGCAGAGCTGGAGGCAGCGATATGAGGAGGCAGCACGGCAGCGCGACAGGTACGAGAGGCAGCCCCAAAAATGTTTTGGGGGGGTGGCACACGGGAAGTGTGGCTAAGCCAGGTAGCAGACCTGAGCTCACTCCTCGTGCTTATTATAAGCAGTGCGTTACTGTTCAGGCACTGTGTTATGCGGTTAAGCTCACGGTGTCGCCAGTATGTGCCCATAGCCCGGTGTGCTATAGGTCAGCCCCCCGAAAGTGTCATGCGAGTGTGGGCATCCAGCCAGGGCGTATGGTGCCTGCTCAGCATGTCTGGTCGCCAGTATGCCGTTTCGGTCCAGGGTATCCTGCTCCGGCTCTGTGTGCGGTGTCTCCGGGGCGCTGGGAGGGTGCAGTGCGTCCTATGCCTGCGCTCCGCTCATGCCGGGCAAATGTGGGAGTGGAGCCTAAGGGAGACGTAGATCGCCAGTGCTTACCCACAGCCCGGTTCAACCTGTGCCTGCACTTTGGAGGGTCCGGGCTAGAGTAGTTATCCAGACTGGGGGAGTGGTGCCAAGGCTGCGCACCAGAGCTCCAGTGCTCCCCCACAGCCTGGTCGTTCAGGTGCCTCCTCCTTACACCAAGCCTCCTGGAGGTCTCTGCCCTGTGGCAGCCCCATGCACCAGGCTGTCTCCTCCCTACAGGTGCTCCCTGTTCAGCGCCGCCTGAGCCGCCCATCTGTCCAGCAGCGCCTGAGCCGTCCGTCTGTCCAGCACCGCCTGAGCCGCCCGTCTGTCCTGCGCCGCATGAGCCGCCCGCCTGTCCAAAGCCGCCAGTCAGCCAGGAGCCGCCTGACACGCCAGTCAGCCAGGAGCCGCCAGAGCCGCCAGCCAGGAGCCGCCAAAGCCGCCAGCAAAGCCAGTAGCCAACAGATCCTCCAGCCAGCCAGGAGCTGCCAGAGCCGTTAGCCAGCCAGGAGCCGCTAGAGGCGTCAGCCAGCCAGGAGCCGCCAGAGGCGTCAGCCAGTCCGGAGCTGCCCTTCAGTCCGGAGCTGCCATTTAGTCCTGAGCTACCCTTCAGTCCTGAGCTACCCTTTAGTCCTGAGCTACCCCTCAGTCCAATGGGGCCCTTTAGTAGGGTTTCCAGTCCTAGGTTGGGGGCGAGGGTCGTCGTTCCTAGGAGGCCATAGAAGCGGACTAAGACTATGGTGGAGGAGGGTCCACGTTCAGCGCCAGAGCTGCCACCGCGGACAGATGCCCACCCAGACCCTCCCCTATAGGTTCAGGTTTTGCGGCCGGAGTCTGCACCTTGTGGGGGGGTACTGTCACGCCCTGACCATAGTTTGCTTTGCAT
This sequence comes from Oncorhynchus gorbuscha, assembly GCF_021184085.1. Lineage (NCBI taxonomy): Eukaryota > Metazoa > Chordata > Actinopteri > Salmoniformes > Salmonidae > Oncorhynchus > Oncorhynchus gorbuscha. The sequence goes on along the minus strand of NC_060188.1, from coordinate 19,050,735 downwards.
GTTTATATGTTTTGTTTGGTCAGGGTGTGATCTGAGTGGGCATTCTATGTTGTATGTCTAGTTTGTCTGTTTCTGTGTTTGGCCTGATATGGTTCTAAATCAGAGGCAGGTGTTAGTCATTGTCTCTGATTGGGAACCATATTTAGGTAGCCTGTTTTGTCATTGTGGGTTGTGGGTGATTGTCTATGTTATGTTGCTTGTTAGCACAGTGTTTCTTTAGCGTCATGGTTGTCACTTTGTTGTTTTGTAGTGTTAAGTTTTTCCATTAGACGAGCACTTACCACGCCACATCTTTGTCCTCCTCTCTATCTCCAGACGACATCTGTGACTGCACTTGAAGAAACTTTTAAAGTTCTTGACATTTCCCGTATTGACTGACCTTCATGCCTTAAAGTAATGATGGATTGTCATTTCTCGTTGCTCATTTGAGCTGTTCTTGCCATAATATGGACTTGGTCTTTTACCAAACAGGGCTATCTTTTGTATACCACCCCTACCTTGTCACAACACAACTGATTGGCTCAAACACATTAAGAAGGAAAGAAATTCCACAAATTAGGCACACCTGTTAAATTAAATGCATTCCAGGTGACTACCTCATGAAGCTGGTTGCAAGAATGCCAACAGTGTGCAATGCTGTCATCAAGGCAAAGGGTGGCTACTTTTAAGAATCTCAAATATAAAATAGATTTTGATTTGTTTAACACGTTTTGGGTTACTACATGATTCCATATGTGTTATTTCATCGTTTTTATGTCTTCACTATTTTTCTACAATGTAGAAAATAGTAAAACAATTAAGGAAAATCCTTGAATGAGTGGGTGTCTCCAAACTTTTGATTGGTACTGTACATTTGTTAAAGTTTCAAACTACAGTATGTTATGGTGGAGCAATGTAGAAAATATATGGTTGAATTATATGCTTATGAATGTTCATTGCTGTTCTTAATGAATGTTCTTTAAAAGAATGTCAGATGTTAGTGAAAATGATAACACACTCAGATTTTCATTTTATACCCCATCATGGAAGGGGTTGTATTTTCTCATATTTTCTCAGAGATGTCAGAAGAGCAAAGGACAACATGAGTATTGAAAATAAAAACTTTAATGGATCTATCAGGACATACAATCACACATACACATTCCGTCATATAAATGTGTTTGTAACACATCTATATATTTATATTATGTTTGGTGGCATACCGTACACTAAGAAGGGGGCGGTGTTGTAGCACCACAGGGATAACAGGGAATGCCTTCACCATAATGGTCTATGACAAAGCATCACACACCCTCCTCCCTGGTCTCATCTCTTTCGTTTCCTGTGTGTTCACAGTAGCATGCCTTATCAACAGCAAGTAAAAAACACAACGCGCAAAAAAAGAGATTGGGGTAAAAAGGGAGGGTAACGAAGGTAAAAGTTGCATTGGAAACAGAGACATATTTACAGTTCTGTAGTAGACTATAAGAAAGTACAAGCTAGTCATAGCTAGTCTTTGCTTGCTTCCATTGCTGTGGTTGATGGTTCACAGAGGAATTGGGGGACTAACGGGATCTGAGTGGTTACAACAGGATAGAGGGAAGGGGGAGCCGAGGGGGGCTAATGTAGAGAGGGGTGGGGGTGGTCTTGTTGTATCACATCAAGTATCTCTTATGTCCTGTATAAAATACAGTATAATACTATTATATGATAATAATAAAAATAAACAGTTCAGTGTTCCGTCTGCCCACCGTATGTGGTCTTTCAGGCCGCAGTGCCTGACCACAACAGACTTAAGAACAGCGTGGAGTGACGAGACGACTTTAGGGGGATGGCCAGTCGCCTTATGGTGGCGCGCCAGACTAACACAGAAGGAAAGGGTCAAGAGCGTAGAGGTTAAGGGAAGGCAGGAGGCAGTAGTCTTAGATGATTCCATATTTGGCCAGATCACTGAGCTCCATGTCGCCATAGGCCTCCCATGGGCAGACCACTGCTATGTCTAGAGAAAATGAGAGAGGGAGAAATAATTACTATTGATTGTCCAGTTGATTAAAAAGGGCAAGGAACACTTGTTGGTTGTCTTGGTTGTCGATATACAGTGCCTTCAGAAGGAATTCCACATTTTGTTGTGTTACAGCCTGAATTGAAAATGGATTAAAACACACAATACCCCATAATGTCAAAGTGGAATTATGTTTTTCAAATTTTTTACTAATTGATTAAAAATTAAAATCTGAAATGTCTTGAGTCAGAGTGACTACCTCATCTCTGTACCCCACACATAAAATTATCTGTATGGTCCCTCAGTCGAACAGTGAATTTCAAACTCAGATTCAACTTCAAAGACCAGGGAGGTTTTTCGATTCCTCATCACAAAGAAGGCACCTATAAAATAATAAAAGCAGACATTGAGTATCCCTTTGAGCATGGGGAAGTTATTAATTTCACTTTGGATGGTGTGTCAATACACCCAGTCTATACAAAGATACAGGCGTCCTTCCTAACTCAGCTGCCGGAGAGGAAGGAAACCGCTCAGGGATTTCACCATGTGACTTTAAAAACTGAGGATGGATCATTGTACTTACTCCACAATACTAACCTAATTGACAGAGTGAAAAGAACGACCTCTGTACAGAATAAAAAATATTCCAAAACATGCATCCTGTCTGCAACAAGGCGCTAAAGTAAAACTGCAAAAAATGTGGCAAAGCAGTTCACTTTTTGTCCTGAATACAAAGTGTTATGTTTGGGGCAAAACCAAGACAACAATTACTGAGTACCACTCTCCATATTTTCAAGTATAGTTGTTGTTGCATCATGTTATGGGTATGCTTGTAATCGTTAAGGACTGGGGAGCTTACAGGGTAAAAAGGAAACGGAATGGAGATCAGGAAAAATACTAGGGGAAACCTGGTTCAGTCTGCTTCCACCAGACACTGGGAGATGAATTCACATTTATTCAAGACAATAACTTACACTGGAGTTGCTTACCAAGAAGACAGTGTATGTTCCTAAGTGTCCGAGTTACAGTTTTGACTTAAATCTGCTTGAAAATGGTTGTCTAGCAATGATCAACAACCAATTTGACAGAGCTTAATTTAGAAAATAATAATTGGAAAATATTGTGCAAAACTCTGAGACTTACCAAGAAAAACTCACAGCTGTTATTGCTGCCAAAGGTGATTCGAACATGTAATTGACTCAGGGGAGTGAAAACGTATGTACTTATACTTATTTTCATTACATTTGCAAAAATGTCTCGAAAGATGTTTTCACTTTGTCATTGTGGTGTATTGTATGTAGATGTGTGAGAATTTTTATTTGATTTAATCCATTTTGAATTCAGGCTGTAACAACTAAATGTGGGATCATTCAAGGGGTATGACGACTCTGAAGGTGCTGTATACTGAAAGTAGAAATACAAATATATAGATGAACAAACATGACTACTGATGATTGCAGATGGAATATCAAAGTTACCTGTGCCAAGACCCTCCATGCCTGGGATGTCATCACCAAATCTGCAATTGACAAGGAAACATGTTAGTATCTTACAGATTCTAGAATTTGTATGTCTGCATTTATAAAAGTTTGAGAATGCGAGAAAATTGAGTGCTTGTTCGTGTGAATATGTGGAACGGTTGAGTGTGGAGTTTGTGTGTATCTGTGAATGTGTGATGACAGAGAGAGATTCTCACCCTTTCTGGCCAGGCTTGGGGGCCTTGCTCTTGAATGTACGGGTTTGCCTCTGCTTGAACTTGGGGGGTCCCTTCTTGGGGGTGGTGGGGCCAGCTGTTCCGGCGGGCGTTGCCAGGGCGCTTCCTGCAGGGGGAGCTGTGTTCATTTCTGCTGAGGTCTGACATAGAGAGAGACAGAGATTGTTACAAGACTGTACATAATATAACATTTGAAATGTCTCTATTCTTTTGACATTTTTGTGAGTATAATGATTACTCTTAATTTCTGATTGTTTATTTAATTTTTGTTTATTTCACTTGCCTTGGTATTGTAATCATGTTTCCCAAGCCAATAAATCCCATTAGAAAGAGAGAGAGTGCACTGTTATAGTGTTGGCCAGAAAATCTATAATTTCCCTCAATTTTGTATTATCCTCACTCCCATTTTCTACGTCCGTCCCGGCTAGTTTAACTTCACTTCAGGTCTGTCCACCCCCCCCCCTCTTCTTCTCTACTGCTGTCTTTCTGCTAATCTCTATCTCTCTGCCAGGCTCCCTCCAGCCACCTTACTGGTAATCAGGATAGATTAGGGGGATTTGGCTAAACAGCCAGATTATCTCTGATTCCATATAAAACCCAATTTGATGAATTGCCCTTCTTAAATCCCAGGAATGTCCTCTGTGTCACACGCAATTGCTTAGGTCACGAAGGGAGGGGAGAAATCAACTCCTTAATTTCTCAGTCCCATAATATATTTTTCAAAACATCTTTCCCATTTGGGTTGGTACATTGTCTTGACACTGGCCACTCTCCTTTCGCAGCATGGACATCTTCTTTTTGGATGTCTGATTTTACATGATCAATTATTTTGACCTGACTAAAGTATTGAATTGACTAGCCCCCACTAAATGTATATACATGCATATAGCATTGTAACACTAATGTAAATTAAATCTTCACTACTGTGCATCTGATTTAAGATCCCATTGGCCTTTGATGTCGTCAGGGAAAAAAAGGTTGATCCTTATGACTTTAGTAAGGATGTCGGGACGGGCGTCAGTAAATTATGGTATTGAGATCGGCAGTGGCTGGCCTGCCAATCTCTTTAGTGGCTCAGACACTATACTGGACAACAGGTGAGGCCACACTCTGTCCTTGTTCCTGTTCCTCTTCATCCGTTTAAGCAGTATCCTCCTAATCTGTCTCCTGAGTACCCCCTTCCCTGAACCTGGGAGCTCCTTAATCCTGTTAACATAATGACGTGGATGGAGCTCACTTTACCAGGACACGGTATGTAACTCAACAGATGCTGCACCTGCATGAGTTTACAGATCTGGCTCTCCCTATGTGGCTGCCTAATGCCCATCCAGAGTGGATGGAGATCTGTAAAGCTGAGCAAAAGCATCTGTTGTTGTGATTTCAGTCTCTGATTCTAACAGGTAAGTCTAGCCTCTCTCTCTAGGAATGTGGTGTCTGCTGTCTCTCAGATATCTGCCTTCCACTGGACGTTTTGGATGCACATTGAAAATCCTGTCATTGTTTTACAACTTTTTAGATGTTGCACTGCAGTTTTCAAATTTCCCCCTAAAGGAGCAGAATTTGATTTCTGCAGGTCAACTGTTTCTACAGTCACATCATTTATCAAAGGATTGGAACAAATGTTTCCCCACCTAGTTCCCACTGCGCTATTATAAAACACATCTCAGCTGTTCCAATATCAACACTAGCATACCACTGAGTGTGAAGCAATGCATTGGGCATGCCTTAATGGTACTCTAGTATGGACATTGGAACTTGCTTCTTCTAATGTGCCAATGATTTTAGAGTCAAGATGCACACGTTTGTAGCTATGTGGACTTCTGTCTACCACACACATGGATTCCACATTTCACTTCCCAATCTGAAAGCACACTCATTGCTATCATGCTAGAATTCTCAATTGAGCAGGTGAGCTACAATTACATATGCATGTACATTCTGCATCATGGCTACAGGTGTTAGATTTGCATGAGTCAATCAATCACAATCTTAAAATCTTAAAATTTGATTTGATGTTCCTGCTTGATACTCTTGGAAATCTTCCTATATACTTATTTTACAAGTTACGTGTACTCATACTGTAGCACTAATGTATTCATCTATATTAGCAATAAGTAATTAAGTAGTAATAATGTATTATTTCTAAGGAATAATAAAGAAAAGTAGCAATAAGGAGCCCCCCCCACATCCGTAACTATTCCCCAGGTCATTGTGGTAAATGAGAATATGTTCTCAGTCAACTTACCTGGAAAATAAGGGTTAAATAAATAAATGCATTAAAAGTTTCTGCCTCACCTAATTTCACAAATGTTCCAAGGAGCTTCTGTCTCGAAATGAGAGCTACTGCTGCATGTCAGTCCAAGAGCAAAATGAACACAAGGAAGCCGCCTTCGTTTAAATAACCCTGATTCTTAATCCTGCAGTCTCCTGGTTTCCAGTCACATGGTCTCCAAAAAGGTCAGCCAGCTCTTTCACCACCCTCCCCCTACCTCCATTCCTGGACATCAGAGGGGGTGGGGACATCAGTGAGACAGGTCAATATGGTGTTTTTAACTAACTTATCCAATTAAGCCTTGGCACACCTGTGTCAAGCTTGTCAAAGGAGTCAACATATGTGGTTGCGTTCCAGTCTTTAAAGACTGTGTCATAGTTCTGAAATGTGTTTTAGATCAAATACAACAAACTGTAACAGTAGATAATTCCCAAATCCCTATAGTTTATACTCTAGACAGTACAATTTAAGCACTACTGAAGATCATTATACAACATCAAACTCTTTTTACCCCATTCATTTCTCCAGTGCTATTTGTATTAGTAATGAAGTGCAGCATGAATCAAAACCTCTGTATGGGGGGAGGGTGTAGTGTTGTATTTGACTTTTCCTTGTTGAATATGTGCTAAAAATGTTAATGTCCATGGGGAATAATTAGATGGGAAGGTGCCCATTTAATGGGGAAATGTACTTACTACGACTGTGATATGTGGTTCTCAACTAGCTATCTTAAGATGAATGCACTAACTGTAAGTCACTCTGGATAAGAGCATTTACTAAATGCATAAAATGTCAATGTAAATTAACCGTGACTGTCTAAGCACAGAGCTCTGACGTGCAAGGACATTGACCTTGACCTTGGCATGGTGAAGTGGCCAAATATGGACCTGCAGTTAATGGGGACATTCTGGATTAGAGATTTAGGACCCTTTGGTACAGGACAGACCAAGAGCCCTTAAAGGAAGCTGAAGCTATTTCATATACAGTACTTCATCACGTACCTGATAATGGAGATCTGGGGATGAGTACTTAAATAATTGGTGAATTGGTAGCAAAGTTGACAATATGCCCTTGTCTCATAAGAGATATTTCATATAATTTGGATATTTTTTGACATGAATGATTTTACTGAGGAAAAAAGTAGTCATACATATTGCTCCTCAAGTTGAGTCTTGGATATGTTGACCCAGACCCCTGGTCTGGTCTGGTTTTGAGGGCAGGCCAGTTATAGAAACCCTGGAGCATGGATATGGATCAGCCTCAGACAGTACCTGGGCTGATGAGGCTAGGACTGGGGCATTTCTTGACCCCTTTAGGGAGATCTGGATTCTATGTTCAATTATTGACCTGTGACAAAAACAGCTAATATCCTGTAACTACATACAGAACATTGGATAAACAGAACATAGCATTTTCTGTTGATACATTGTGAAGACGCCACTTGGTCTTTCACTTTGTTGTCTGTGCACAGATGAAATCAATGTCGACGAAATGTCTAGAATAGAAATTGCATTAGTCTACGTCAGGAAGCTATAGTTCAAGAGGTTCTTTAAGTACAGTTGATGTGATTAGGGATCTCTGAGTGATAACCTGTCTGACAGACAGTTAAAAGACAATTAACTGTTGACAACCATTTTTCCATAAACAACACGGACATTTAACTTTAAAAGCAACAGAAAGTCAAAGCATGGTGTTAGTATTAGTAGGTCAATATGTAAATCTTTTAAGAGTCACAGGCCCAGCCTTTTCTGTATGTGTGCTCACAGTAATACTTGGATAATTGGATTACACAGGGGTTAAGAAATTAGCACTGATTTACCTCGATGGGGTTTGACTTTATTATAGGCAGTACACAGACAGACAAACACACAGTATGCATTCTACATGAACTGTCTGTATATGTGAACTGTATATGTATACATACAGTGCCTTGCGAAAGTATTCGGCCCCCTTGAACTTTGCGACCTTTTGCCACATTTCAGGCTTCAAACATAAAGATATAAAACTGATTTTTTTTGTGAAGAATCAACAACAAGTGGGACACAATCATGAAGTAGAACGACATTTATTGGATATTTCAAACTTTTTTAACAAATCAAAAACTGAAAAATTGGTCGTGCAAAATTATTCAGCCCCTTTACTTTCAGTGCAGCAAACTCTCTCCAGAAGTTCAGTAAGGATCTCTGAATGATCCAATGTTGACCTAAATGACTAATGATGATAAATACAATCCACCTGTGTGTAATCAAGTCTCCGTATAAATGCACCTGCACTGTGATAGTCTCAGAGGTCCGTTAAAAGCGCAGAGAGCATCATGAAGAACAAGGAACACACCAGGCAGGTCCGAGATACTGTTGTGAAGAAGTTTAAAGTCGGATTTGGATACAAAAAGATTTCCCAAGCTTTAAACATCCCAAGGAGCACTGTGCAAGCGATAATATTAAAATGGAAGGAGTATCAGACCACTGCAAATCTACCAAGACCTGGCCGTCCCTCTAAACTTTCAGCTCATACAAGGAGAAGACTGATCAGAGATGCAGCCAAGAGGCCCATGATCACTCTGGATGAACTGCAGAGATCTACAGCTGAGGTGGGAGACTCTGTCCATAGGACAACAATCAGTCGTATATTGCACAAATCTGGCCTTTATGGAAGAGTGGCAAGAAGAAAGCCATTTCTTAAAGATATTCATAAAAAGTGTCATTTAAAGTTTGCCACAAGCCACCTGGGAGACACACCAAACATGTGGAAGAAGGTGCTCTGGTCAGATGAAACCAAAATTGAACTTTTTGGCAACAATGCAAAACGTAATGTTTGGTGTAAAAGCAACACAGCTCATCACCCTGAACACACTATCCCCACTGTCAAACATGGTGGTGGCAGCATCATGGTGTGGGCCTGCTTTTCTTCAGCAGGGACAGGGAAGATGGTTAAAATTGATGGGAGGATGGATGGAGCCAAATACAGGACCATTCTGGACGAAAACCTGATGGAGTCTGCAAAAGACCTGAGACTGGGATGGAGATTTGTCTTCCAACAAGACAATGATCCAAAACATAAAGCAAAATCTACAATGGAATGGTTCAAAAATAAACATATCCAGGTGTTAGAATGGCCAAGTCAAAGTCCAGACCTGAATCCAATTGAGAATCTGTGGAAAGAACTGAAAACTGCTGTTCACAAATGCTCTCCATCCAACCTCACTGAGCTCGAGCTGTTTTGCAAGGAGGAATGGGAAAAAAATTCAGTCTCTCCATGTGCAAAACTGATAGAGACATACCCCAAGTGACTTACAGCTGTAATCGCAGCAAAAGGTGGCGCTACAAAGTATTAATTTAAGGGGGCTGAATAATTTTGCACGCCCAATTTTTCAGTTTTTCATTTGTTAAAAAAGTTTGAAATATCCAATAAATGTCGTTCCTCTTCATGATTGTGTCCCACTTGTTGTTGATTCTTCACAAAGAAATACAGTTTTATATCTTTATGTTTGAAGCCTGAAATGTGGCAAAAGTTCGCAAAGTTCAAGGGGGCCGAATACTTTCGCAAGGCACTGTATACATGAACTGTCTGTATATGTGAACTGTATATGTATACATATCCATGAACTGTCTTGTTGTGTATATGTATACAGATTGTGTGTTATGTTAAAGCCCTCTGTGCTGTGCTGCATTGAGTACATTGCATGCATTCGTTCAATATGTTCATCCTCCCTCATAGTTTTGATGGACGTCTGGAGAGTGTCTCCCAGACACTGAGAAGAACACACCGTTTGTTAATAAAAAATAAGCGCATAGAAACGCAATGGATTTATTTTGGACAGATTATGGAGAGAGTGAAACCTCTCACTTCGCCTCTTTCTCTCACTCAAAGCAACGAATATGAGAGATCACTTCTTACTCTGACAAACAGGTTCAACTAGCTATTTGCATTTGAGGTTTGGGCCAATCATATGGACACCGAAACACGTGGCATTATTATTTTACTGTAATAATTGAGAAGTTAACCCTTCGAACCACACACACTGTTAATGTTTCAACTCCTCAAATGTCGACAGAGCACGGAGGTACCAATGGACATTTATTCTGGAAAATGAATATTCAGTTTGTCGCGCGCGCATTACGGTACCACGTATCGCTAGCAGCATTTTAATCAAATAAAGATTGTTATGTTAGTTGTTTAGTCTGTGTTTTATAAATGTACAATACGCATAAAACAATTATATTATGAATTGGCAACTCGTTCTCATTCTGAGAAATATGGTAGGCCACTTGATTTCAACATCTGAACAAACTGGACAGGCAAGCATGTTGTTGAAACAGTTGGAGACGGACAGAGGGTTGTGTTCATAACAATTCAACTGTTTTGCCTTGTTTAGCTGAATTCAAATCTTGTGATGATACCTAGATGTTATTTGGTTAAACTAGAAATAAAAATATTAGCGCGTGGGCTTTTGCTTGAGAGATTGTTTAGATCGGTGTTAATTATCTATAATGCCTGCTACATTAGTGAATGTAACAAAAAGGCACTTTTTATAGACAGACCTGAAAACCAGATCAGTGATTATTGCACAAAAAAGCAGGTACAAATATTTTGATAAAATTATAAAATTATTAGTGGGTCTTATGGCTGTGGAAGGCATATATTCAGCCTATGTATACTTTTACAAGCTCTGAATTTAAACATTATTGCTTAAGTGTACAACAAAGCTTATTTAGAGAAAACCTTTTTTTAAATGTAGATATACAGTACCAGTCAAAAGTTTGGACACCTACTCATTCAAGGGTTTTTGTAGAATAATAGTGAAGACACCAAAACAATGGAATAACACATGGAATTATGTAGTAAGCAAAAAAGTGTTAAACAAATCAAAATATATTTTAGATCCTTCAACGTAGCCACCCTTTGCCTTGATGACAACTGTGCACACGCTTGGCATTCTCTCAACCAACTTCACCTGGAATGCTATTCCAACATTTGCTGAGCACTTGTTGGCCACTTTTCCTTCATTCTACAGTCCATCTAATCCCAAACCATCTCAATTGGGTTGAGGTCGGGTGATTGTGATCAGTGTAGTGTTAGCTAGCTACATAGCTGTCTTTGCTGTCTTCGTATCTTCCTTCCAAGATAATTGTGTTGTTTAGGTTTAGAGTGTGTAGTCTTAGAGTGATTATCTTAATTTACCGAGGTTAGCTAGCCAGCTATTTGTCGTCCTTAACGTAGGAGACTCTGCTAGCTAGCCAACGCTAGCCAACGTCTTCTGAATAGAACTCAACAACCCGGTCGCATTCACAGGTAGTATCACATTTTCATTTCATTTCATTACAGTACAACGGTTTGATTTGTTTGATCGTAGCTAGCTACATAGCTAGCTACATAGCCGTCTTTGTATCAAAGATAATTGTGTAGTCTAGAGCGATTTTCTAGGTTAGCTAGCCAGCTATTGTCGTTCTTTTAACGCAACGTAACGTAAACAACACTACTAGCTAGCCAGCTAGCCCCGAATAGCAGCACTGTAGAAACTATTACACTCAACGGAACGACTTGATTAGTGTAGTGTCAACAACGCACCCACTGCCAGCTAGCCTACTTCAGCAGTACTGTATCATTTTAATCATTTTAGTCAATAAGATTCTTGCTACGTAGCTTAACTTTCTGAACATTCGAGACGTGTAGTCCACTTGTCATTCCAATCTCCTTTGCATTAGCGTAGCCTCTTCTGTAGCCTGTTAACTATGTGTCTGTTTATCCCTGTTCTCTCCTCTCTGCACAGACCATACAAACGCTCCACACCGCGTGGCCGCGGCCACCCTAATCTGGTGGTCCCAGCACGCACGACCCACGTGGAGTTCCAGGTCTCCGGTAGCCTCTGGAATTGCCGATCTGCGGTCAACAAGGCAGAGTTCATCTCAGCCTATGCCTCCCTCCAGTCCCTCGACTTCTTGGCACTAACGGAAACATGGATCACCACAGACAACACTGCTACTCCTACTGCTCTCTCTTCGTCCGCCCACGTGTTATCGCACACCCCGAGAGCTTCTGGTCAGCGGGGTGGTGGCACCGGGATCCTCATCTCTCCCAAGTGGTCATTCTCTCTTTCCCCTTACCCATCTGTCTATCGCCTCCTTTGAATTCCATGCTGTCACAGTTACCAGCCCTTTCAAGCTTAACATCCTTATCATTTATCGCCCTCCAGGTTCCCTCGGAGAGTTCATCAATGAGCTTGATGCCTTGATAAGCTCCTTTCCTGAGGACGGCTCACCTCTCACAGTTCTGGGCGACTTTAACCTCCCCACGTCTACCTTTGACTCATTCCTCTCTGCCTCCGTCTTTCCACTCCTCTCCTCTTTTGACCTCACCCTCTCACCTTCCCCCCCTACTCACAAGGCAGGCAATACGCTCGACCTCATCTTTACTAGATGCTGTTCTTCCACTAACCTCACTGCAACTCCCCTCCAAGTCTCCGACCACTACCTTGTATCCTTTTCCCTCTCGCTCTCATCCAACACCTCCCACACTGCCCCTACTCGGATGGTATCGCGCCGTCCCAACCTTCGCTCTCTCTCCCCCGCTACTCTCTCCTCTTCCATCCTATCATCTCTTCCCTCCGCTCAAACCTTCTCCAACCTATCTCCTGATTCTGCCTCCTCAACCCTCCTCTCCTCCCTCTCTGCATCCTTCGACTCTCTATGTCCCCTATCCTCCAGGCCGGCTCGGTCCTCCACTCCCGCTCCGTGGCTTGATGACTCATTGCGAGCTCACAGAACAGGGCTCCGGGCAGCCGAGCGGAAATGGAGGAAAACTCGCCTCCCTGCGGACCTGGCATCCTTTCACTCCCTCCTCTCTACATTGTCCTCCTCTGTCTCTGCTGCTAAAGCCACTTTCTACCACGCTAAATTCCAAGCATCTGCCTCTAACCCTAGGAAGCTCTTTGCCACCTTCTCCTCCCTCCTGAATCCCCCCCCCCTCCCTCTCTGCAGACGACTTCGTCAACCATTTTGAAAAGAAGGTCGACGACATCCGATCCTCGTTTGCTAAGTCAAACGACACCGCTGGTTCTGCTCACACTGCCCTACCCTGTGCTCTGACCTCTTTCTCCCCCTCTCTCTCCAGATGAAATCTCGCGTCTTGTGACGGCCGGCCGCCCAACAACCTGCACGCTTGACCCTATCCCCTCCCCTCTTCTCCTGACCATTTCCGGAGACCTTCTCCCTTACCTCACCTCGCTCATCAACTCATCACTGACCGCTGGCTACGTCCCTTCTGTCTTCAAGAGAGCGAGAGTTGCACCCCTTCTGAAAAAACCTACACTCGATCCCTCCGATGTCAACAATTACAGACCAGTATCCCTTCTTTCTTTTCTCTCCAAAACTCTTGAACGTGCCGTCCTTGGCCAGCTCTCCCGCTATCTCTCTCTGAATGACCTTCTTGATCCAAATCAGTCAGGTTTCAAGACTAGTCATTCAACTGAGACTGCTCTCCTCTGTATCACGGAGGCGCTCCGCACTGCTAAAGCTAACTCTCTCTCCTCTGCTCTCATCCTTCTAGATCTATCGGCTGCCTTCGATACTGTGAACCATCAGATCCTCCTCTCCACCCTCTCCGAGTTGGGCATCTCCGGCGCGGCCCACGCTTGGATTGCGTCCTACCTGACAGGTCGCTCCTACCAGGTGGCGTGGCGTGAATCTGTCTCCTCACCACGCGCTCTCACCACTGGTGTCCCCCAGGGCTCTGTTCTATGCCCTCTCCTATTCTCGCTATACACCAAGTCACTTGGCTCTGTCATAACCTCACATGGTCTCTCCTATCATTGCTATGCAGACGACACACAACTAATCTTCTCCTTTCCCCCTTCTGATGACCAGGTGGCGAATCGCATCTCTGCATGTCTGGCAGACATATCAGCTGCTCTTCCTCCCGGGGAAGGACTGCCCGTTCCATGATCTCGCCATCACGGTTGACAACTCCATTGTGTCCTCCTCCCAGAGCGCTAAGAACCTTGGTGTGATCCTGGACAACACCCTGTCATTCTCAACCAACATCAAGGCGGTGGCCCGTTCCTGTAGGTTCATGCTCTACAACATCCGCAGAGTACGACCCTGCCTCACACAGGAAGCGGCGCAGGTCCTAATCCAGGCACTTGTCATCTCCCGTCTGGATTACTGCAACTCGCTGTTGGCTGGGCTCCCTGCCTGTGCCATTAAACCCCTTCAACTCATCCAGAACGCCGCAGCCCGTCTGGTGTTCAACTTTCCCAAGTTCTCTCACGTCACCCCGCTCCTCCGTTCTCTCCACTGGCTTCCAGTTGAAGCTCGCATCTGCTACAAGACCATGGTGCTTGCCTACGGAGCTGTGAGGGGAACGGCACCTCAGTACCTCCAGGCTCTGATCAGGCCCTACACCCAAACAAGGGCACTGCGTTCATCCACCTCTGGCCTGCTCGCCTCCCTACCACTGAGGAAGTACAGCTCCCGCTCAGCCCAGTCAAAACTGTTCGCTGCTCTGGCCCCCCAATGGTGGAACAAACTCCCTCACGACGCCAGGACAGCGGAGTCAATCACCACCTTCCGGAGACACCTGAAACCCCACCTCTTTAAGGAATACCTAGGATAGGATAAGTATTCCCCCCCCCCCTTTAAGATTTAGATGCACTATCGTAAAGTGACTGTTCCACTGGATGTCATAAGGTGAATGCACCAATTTGTAAGTCGCTCTGGATAAGAGCGTCTGCTAAATGACTTAAATGTAAATGTATATGTAATTGTGGAGACCAGGTAATTTGATGCAGAACTCCATCACTCTCCTCCTTGGCCAAATAGCCCTTACATAGCCTGGAGGTGTGTTGGGTCATTGTCCTGTCGAAAAAAAAAAAATGATAGCCTCACTAAGCACAAACCAGATGGGATGTCCTATCGCTACAGAATGCTGTGGTAGCCATGCTGGTTAAGTGTGCCTTGAATTCAAAATAAATCACAGACAGTGTCACCAGCAAAGCACCATCACACTTCCTCCTCTATGCTTCACGGTGGGAACCACACATGCGGAGATCATCCGTTCATCTACTCTGCGTTTCACAAAGACATAGTGGTTGGAACCAAATAAACTCATCAAAAAAGAACCGTCTTCTCACTGTCAACTGTGTTTATTTTCAGCAATTTAACATGTGTAAATATTTGTATGAACATAACAATATTCAACAACTGAGACATAAACTGAACAAGTTCCACAGACATGTGACAAACAGAAATGGAATAATGTGTCCCTGAGCAAAGGTGGGTCAAAATCAAAATTAACAGTCAGCATCTGGTGTGGCCACCAGCTGTATTAAGTACTGCAGTGCATCTCCTCCTCATGGACTGCACCAGATTTGCCAGTTCTTGCTGTGAGATGTTCCCCCACTCTTCCACCAAGGCACCTGCAACTTCCGGGACATTTCTTGGGGGAATGGCCCTAGCCCTCACCCTCTGATCCAACAGGTCCCAGACGTGCTCAATAGGATTGAGATCTGGGCTCGTCGCTGGCCATGGCAGAACACTGACATTCCTGTCTTGCAGGAAATCATGCACAGGACGAGCAGTATGGCTGGTGGAATTGTCATGCTGGATGGTCATGTCAGAATGAGCCTGGAGGAATGTGGTACCACATGAGGGAGAAAGATGTCTTCCCTGTAACGTACAGCGTTGAGATTGCCTGCAATGACAACAAGCTATGTCCGATGATGCTGTGACACACCGCCCCAGACCATGACGGACCCTCCACCTCCAAATCGATCCCGCTCCAGAGTACAGGCCTCGGTGTAAAGCTCATTCCTTCAATGATAAGTGTGAATGAATACGACCATCACCCCTGGTGAGACAAAACTGCGACTCGTCAGTGAAGAGCAATTTTTGCCAGTCCTGTCTGGTCCAGTGATGGTGGGTTTGTGCCCATATGCGACGTTGTTGCCGGTGATGTCTGGTGAGGACATGCCTTACAACAGACCTACAAGGCCTCAGTCCATCCTCTCTCAGTCAATTGCGGAGAGTCTGAGCACGGATGGAGGGATTGTGCGTTCCTGGTTTAACTCGGGCAGTTGTTGTTGCCGTCCTGTACTTGTCCCGCAAGTGTGATGTTTGGATGTACCGATCCTGTGCAGGTGTTGTTACACGTGGTCTGCCACTGCGAGGATGATCAAATGTCCGTCCTGTCTCCCTGTAGCACTGTCTTAGGTGTCTCAGTGTAACACAGATGAGCAGGGACCCTGGGCATCTTTCTTTTGGTGTTTTTCAGTCCGTAGAAAGGCCTCTTTAGTGTCCTAAGTTTTCATAACTGTGACCTTAATTGCCTACCGTCTGTAAACTGTTAGTGTTTTAATGACTGTTCCACAGGTGCATGTTCATTAATTGTTTATGGTTCATTGAACAAGCATAGGAAACAGTGTTTAAACCCTTTACAATGAAGATCTGCCAAGTTATTTAGATTTTTACAAATGATCTTTTTTTGCTGAGTTTATCTCAACTTTGGACTCATCAGAGCAAAGGACAGATTTTCACCGGTCTAATGTCCATTGCTTGTGTTTCTTGGCTCAAGATAGTCTCTTCCTCTTTGCTGTCCTTTAGTAGTGGTTTCTTTGCAGCAATTTGACCATGAAGGCCTGATTCATGCAGTCTCATCTGAACAGTTGATGTTGAGATGTGTTTGTTACTTAAACTTTTCTGAAGCATTTTTTGGGCTGCAATCTGAGGTGCAGTTAACTCTAATGAACTTATCGTCTGCAGCAGAGGTAACTCTGGGTCTTCCTTTCCTGTGGCGGTCCTCATGAGAGCCAGTTTTATCATAGCGCATGATGGTAGTTTTGGCGACTGTACTTGAAGAAACTTTCAAAGTTTTCTGGATTGACTAACCTTCATGTCTAAGAATAATGATGAACTGTCATTTCTCTTTGCTTATTTGAGCTGTTCTTGCCATAATATGGACTTGGTCTTTTACCAAATATGGTTATCTTCTGTATACCACCCCTACCTTGTCACAACACAACTGATTGACTCAAACGTATTAAGAAGGAAAGAAATTCCATAAATGAACTTTTAACAAGTCACACCTGTTAACTGAAATGCATTTCAAGTGACTACCTCATGAATCTGGTTGAGAGAATGCAGAGAGTGTGCAAAGCTGTCATCAAGGCAAAGGGTGGCTATTTGAAGAATCTCAAATATAACATATTTTGAATTGTTTAACACTTTTTTGGTTACTACATATGTATTACTTCATAGGTTTGATGTCTTCACTATTATTCTACAATGTAGAAAATAGTAAAAATGAAGAAAAACCATAGAATGAGTAGGTGTGTCCAAACTTCTGACTGGTATTGTATATCGTTAATCACCCATAAGTTTGAAAACACAGAGATATGAGTTTTTAAGCGATATTGCCCAGCCCTAACCTGAACACAAGCTAACATTTAAAAGCAGTCACAGGTGTCTCTAATTCATCTTCCGACATAGATCTAGTGTAGTCAACCAGTTTATACTCTTGATATCCATTATCCTATACACCAATTTAATTGGCACTAGTCAATTATAAGGCTGGAAACTTATGCCACTGTTCCTCTTTAGTGGAATCTTTTTTTATGGAAGACAGTGTTGGTGCTACCTGCCGCACAAAACACATGAAGAGGAGGAACTGGGGGCACTGGTTTGTTTTGATTTAGTCTCAGGTTCATTATGTGTGTAGTTTATAACATTGCCAAATGGGACAGAAAACCGACATGGATTATGCCTTTTAAGTAAGCCTTATATTCAATAGGTACAGTTGAAGTGGGAAGTTGACATACACCTTAGCCAAATACATTTAAACACACTTTTTCACAATTCCTGACATTTAATCCTAGTAAAAATGCCCTGTTTTGGGTCAGTTAGGATCACCACTTTATTTCAATGTGAAATTGCAGAATAATATTTGAGAGAATGATTTATTTCAGCTTTTATTTCTTTCATCACATTCCCAGTGGGTCAGAAGTTTACATACACTTAACAAGTCACATAATACATTGCATGGACTCACGCTATGTGCAATATGTGTTTACCATGATTTTTGATTTACAACCTTATCTCTGTACCCCACACATACATTTATCTAGAAGGTCCCTCAGTCGAGCAGTTTTCCAATACCTCGCAAAGAAGGGCACCTATTGGTAGATGATGAAGTTATTCATTACACTTTGGATGGCATATCAATACACCCAGTCACTACAAAGATACAGGTGTCGTTCCTAACTCAGTCGCCGGAGAGGAAGGAAACCGCTCAGGGATTTCACAATGAGGTCAATGCTGACTTTAAAACAGTTACAGAGTTAGGAGAAAACTGAGGATGGATCAATAACATTGTAGTTACTCCACAATACTAAAATAATTGACAGTCAACAGAAGGAAGCCTGTACAAAATAATCATGTTTGCAACAATGCCCAAGACCTGAAAATGGTGGTCTAGCAATGATCAGCAACCAATTTGACAGAGCTTGAAGAATTTGAAAAGAATAATGGGAAAATGCTACACAATCTAGGTGTGGAAAGCTCTTAGAGACTTACCCAGAAAGAGTCACGGCTGTAAATGCTTACTAAGTTGTTTCGACAAAGTATTGACTCAGGGGTGTGAATACTTATGTAAATGCAATATTTATGTATTTCAATATTTGCTAACATTTCTAAAAACATGTTTTTTACTTTGTAATTATGGCGTGTAGATGGGTGAGAAAAAAACTATTTAATCCATTTTGAATTTAGGCTGTAATACAACAAAATGTGGAATAAGTCAAGGTGTATAAATACTTTCTGAAGGCACTGTATTAAATCCCTTTTTATATGAGAAGTAAATACAGAATTATTAAAGGCAATTCTCTCTTTTCTCTCTAGGAAGTGTGCCAGTTACTAAATGTGTCTATAAGGTGACAGGTCAGTGTTGGAATTCTATTTCAGGGTTGCTTGGCGATAGCAATTAAGGGGGATACGAAGGATTGTATGCAGTGTCACACATCTCACATGGTCTATCTGTCCAGACACCTTTGGTCTAGAACTGGGTGAACTGAAACAAAGCTCCTCTCTTCCAGACAGTCCCATATGTTGATATTGGTTGATACAGTTGAAGTTGGAAGTTTGCATACACTTAGGTTGGTGTCATTAAAACTAGTTTTTTAACCACTCCACACATTTCTTGTTAACAAACTATAGTTTGGAAAGTCAGTTAGGACATCTACTTTGTGCATGACACAAGTAATTTTTCAACAATTGCTAACAGACAGATTATTTAACTTATAATTCAATATATCCCAATTCCAGTGGGTCAGAAGTTTACATTCACTAAGTTGACTGTGCGTTTAAATAGCTTGGAAAATTCCAGAAAATTATGTCATGGCTTTAGAAGCTTCTGATAGGCTAATTGACATCACTTGAGTCAATTGCAGGTGTACCTGTAGATGTATTTCAAGGCCTACATTCAAACTCAGTGCCTCTTTGCTTGACATCATGGGAAAATCAAAAGAAATCAGCCAGGACCTCGGAAACAGAATTGTAGACCTCCACAAGTCTGGTTCATCCTTGGGAGAAAATTCCAAACACCTGAAGGTACCACGTTCATCTGTACAAACAATAGTATGCAAGTATAAACACCATGGGACCACGCAGCCGTCATACCGATCAGGAAGGAGACGCGTTCTGTCTCCTAGAGATGAACATACTTTGGTGCGAAAAGTGCAAATCAATCCCAGAACAACTCAAAAGACCTTGTGAAGATGCTGGAGGAAACAGGTACAAAATATCTATATCCACAGTAAAACGAGTCCTATATCGACATAACCTGAAAGGCCGCTCAGCAAGGAAGAAGCCACTGCTCCAAAACTGGCATAAAAAAGCCAGACTACGGTTTGCTACTGCACATGGGGACAAAGATCATACTTTTTGGAGAAAAGTCCTTTGGTCTGATGAAACTAAAATAGAATTGTTTGGCCATAATGACCATCGTTATGTTTGGAGGAAAAATGGGAAGCTGAAGGACACCATCCCAACCGTGATGCACGGGGGTGGCAGAATCATGTTGTGGGGATGCTTTGCTGCAGGAGGTACTGGTGCACTTTACAAAATAGATGGCATCATGTGGAAGGGAAATTATGTATTATTGAAGCAACATCTCAAGACATTAGTCAGGAAGTTAAAGCTTGGTCGTAAATGGGTCTTCCAAATGGACAATGGCACACGAATACTTACAAAGTTGTGTCGAAATGGCTTAAGGACAGCAAAGTCAAGGTATTGGAGTGGCCATCACAAAGCCCTGACCTCAATCCTATAGCAAATGTGTGGACAGAACTGAAAAAGCGTGCGCGAGCAAGGATCCTACAAACGTGACTCAGTTACACCAGCTCTGTCGGGAGGAATGGGCCAAAATTCACCCAAACTTATTGTGGGAAGCTTGTGGCAGGCTATCCGAAATGTTTGACCCAAGTTAAACAATTTAAAGGCAAAGCTACCAAATACTAATTAAGCAAACGTTTACTACTGAATTTATTAAGGCTTGCCATAACAACGGAGTTGAATATTTATTGACTCAAGACATTTTAGCTTTTCATTTTTTATTAATTTATAAACATTTCCTAAAATATAATTCCACTTTGAGATTATGGGTTATTGTGTGTAGATAAGTGACACAGCATCTCAATTTAATCCATTTCAAATTCAGGCTGTAACACAACAAATGTGGAAAAAGGTAAGGTGTGTGAACACTCTCTAAAGGTATATGTCCCTAGAGTTGGAAAAATGTGCATTTGTCCAATGGGGATTTGAACCTATGACAAACTATGTCCGTATAGAACAAGTTATTCCTCACATAAACCCTTAAATCATGTCATTTGAAAGAATTCCATCTAGTGAGGCAGATATAAGCTAATGTTTCAACATCCTAATGTCAATGGCACAAAACAATGTGTCTGATGGATAACTGTGGATCTAAACTTTCCAATGATACATGATTAAAGGCCATACGTGAGCAAGGACTTGTTGTATACTGACATTGTCATAGGTTCAAATCCCTATGGGAGAAATGAATGGGATGGAGGGATGAAAGAAAGAGGGATAACACAGAGAAAGCTCCCATTGCTGCACTGCTATCCCACATTTTACAACTCAAAGGACATTTCAAGAAAATCACTATGAGATATCGTCAACCCAAGGGAGCCTGGATTATTTGTCATTTGTAATTTGTTTGCATTAGAATTTGAAACACTGCAGTGCACCACAGCTCCGGAATTATACAGCGTCTTCACATCTTTTTCAGTCTTTTCACAATATCGGACTGATTTGTATGTGGATGTGTGGATCAGATATTGTGTTGCCTATAGTTTGTCAGTAGAAGGCTAATCAACATAATTGTATCCAATTTAAAATCACTACAAACATGCTAGATACAAGTCACCAATGCTTTAACCCCATTGGGCTGTATTTAAAAAATATATATAATTGAAAAATTAAAGCTGCACTATGCAGAAATCGCTCCGGCATTTCCTGGTTGCTAAAATTCTAATAGTCCGCCTGATTTCAGTTTGTGACAAAACAAGCAAGTATAGTGTAGAGAATCATTGTACCATCTAAACCGCTGTAAAATATATTTTCCATTACCAAAAATATTGTATTTTCAGCTGTTTGAAGCTGGTGTACAAACCCAAAGCAAAAGAAGTGAAAACCAAATTTAAGACTGGGAAGCAAAGAAATAGTGCACATAGAACAGCAAATAGATGTGCTGCTACCAACATTTTGAATTACAAACAGGTAAATCACTTCTTAGACTTGCTTTCAAAGAGAATGTCAGCTCTATAACTTACAGTTCTATGTGAATTTGGTCGGGTTGCCCAAAAAGTGACATATTGCAGCTTTAAAAGCCACTGTTAGCGTTATCATTCTTAATTGTGTCATTGAACCAGTTCAGACACCAGTGTAACAAGTTGACGCTATAGGAGATTCACAATAATTAATTAATGACAAGATCACTAATTATTTAATGAATGGTCATTCAAAATGTTTTAATTAGACTAAAACTGTATTTGGCAAAATTCGGAACTTAAATTGTTAGGTGCCAGTTGTGTTAATGTCCATGTTAGGCTGTGTGAATGACAACTACAATATTGAATTCATTCATTTGTCAGGGAGCATGTGACTGTTTTCACCAACGTCCACAAATTTCATACATTACACCGGATTTAGCGCAAGCTCATTTTGATCTGCAGCCCCTGTTGCTCATATTACAGAATGACAAAGACATAGATCTACTGTGAATGATACAATATACACTGGATCAATAGAAATAGCCCTACTGTGAATGATACAAGATACACTGGAACAATAGAAATAGCCCTACTGTGAATGATACAAGATACCCTGGAACAATAGAAATAGCCCTACTGTGAATGATACAATATACACTGGATCAATAGAAATAGCCCTACTGTGAATGATACAAGATACACTGGAACAATAGAAATAGCCCTACTGTGAATGATACAAGATACCCTGGAACAATAGAAATAGCCCTACTGTGAATGATACAAGATACCCTGGAACAATAGAAATAGCCCTACTGTGAATGATACAAGATACCCTGGAACAATAGAAATAGCCCTACTGTGAATGATACAAGATACCCTGGAACAATAGAAATAGCCCTACTGTCACGTTCTGACCTTAGTTCTTTTGTTATATCTTTGTTTTAGTATGTTCAGGGCGTGAGTTGGGTGGGTTGTCTATGTTCGTTTTTCTATGATTTGCTATTTCTGTGTTTGACCTGGTATGGTTCTCAATCAGAGGCAGCTGTCAATCGTTGTCCCTGATTGAGAACCATATTTAGGGAGCCTGTTTTCTATTGTGTTTTGTGGGTGATTATTTTCTGTTTTATGTTGTGTGTCTGCACCAGACAGAACTGTTTTCGGTCATTTCTTTTTGTTATTTTTGTTATTTCCGTGTTCACATAATAAATATGGACACACAGCACACTGCACCTTGGTCCTCCTCTTCTTCCACCATCGATGACCGTTACACCTACTGTGAATGATACAGGATACCCTGGAACAATAGAAATAACCCTACTGTGAATGATACAAGATACCCTGGAACAATAGAAATAGCCCTGCTGTGAATGATACAAGATACCCTGGAACAATAGAAATAACCCTACTGTGAATGATACAAGATACCCTGGAACAATAGAAATAGCCCTGCTGTGAATGATACAAGATACCCTGGAACAATAGAAATAACCCTACTGTGAATGATACAAGATACCCTGGAACAATAGAAATAACCCTACTGTGAATGATACAAGATACCCTGGAACAATAGAAATAGCCCTGCTGTGAATGATACAATATACCCTGGAACAATAGAAATAACCCTACTGTGAATGATACAAGATACCCTGGAACAATATAAATAACCCTACTGTGAATGATACAAGATACCCTGGAACAATAGAAATAGCCCTACTGTGAATGATACAAGATACCCTGGAACAATAGAAATAGCCCTACTGTGAATGATACAAGATACACTGGATCAATAGAAATAACCCTACTGTGAATGATACAAGATACCCTGGAACAATAGAAATAGCCCTACTGTGAATGATACAAGATACCCTGGAATAATAGAAATAGCCCTACTGTGAATGATACAAGATACCCTGGAACAATAGAAATAGCCCTACTGTGAATGATACAAGATACCCTGGAATAATAGAAATAGCCCTACTGTGAATGATACAATATACCCTGGAACAATAGAAATAGCCCTACTGTGAATGATACAAGATACACTGGATCAATAGAAATAGCCCTACTGTGAATGATACAAGATACCCTGTAACAATAGAAATAGCCCTACTGTGAATGATACAAGATACCCTGGAACAATAGAAATAGCCCTACTGTGAATGATACAAGATACCCTGGAACAATAGAAATAGCCCTACTGTGAATGATACAAGATACCCTGGAACAATAGAAATAACCCTACTGTGAATGATACAAGATACCCTGGAACAATAGAAATAGCCCTACTGTGAATGATACAAGATACCCTGGAACAATAGAAATAGCCCTACTGTGAATGATACAAGATACCCTGGAACAATAGAAATAACCCTACTGTGAATGATACAAGATACCCTGGAACAATAGAAATAACCCTACTGTGAATGATACAAGATACCCTGGAACAATAGAAATAGCCCTACTGTGAATGATACAAGATACCCTGGAACAATAGAAATAACCCTACTGTGAATGATACAAGATACCCTGGAACAATAGAAATAGCCCTACTGTGAATGATACAAGATACCCTGGAACAATAGAAATAACCCTACTGTGAATGATACAAGATACCCTGGAACAATAGAAATAACCCTACTGTGAATGATACAAGATACCCTGGAACAATAGAAATAGCCCTACTGTGAATGATACAAGATACCCTGGAACAATAGAAATAACCCTACTGTGAATGATACAAGATACCCTGGAACAATAGAAATAGCCCTACTGTGAATGATACAAGATACACTGGAACAATAGAAATAGCCCTACTGTGAATGATACAAGATACACTGGAACAATAGAAATAGCCCTACTGTGAATGATACAAGATACACTGGAACAATAGAAATACCTCAACGCAACCTTTAAAAGGAATGTATGCAAATAGATTGTTTCACATACAATGTTTTTATATCATCAATTTAGATTGAAATTGGAAACGGTTTCTGTCTGTGATTTTAAGGTACTGTATAGCCTTGCAGCTGCCATTGTGATTCACATGCTGTCTTCAGATCCTACTTTGTCTCCTTCTTACCACATTGAAGGCCTGGCAGAAGACATTCACCTGATGTATAAATACCACCTTTCTCTGACCAATTATAGCTACTAGGTACTTTGAGTCACAGAATCCTGTTGGGTTTTTAACTCTCCAGTGAGAGTGGACGTGCGTGACATGTTCATTTGTGTGCAGCAATGTGAGGGTTGGAAAATAGCTGTGCTGCTACCAACATTCTGAAGTACAAACAGGGAAATCTACATTGAGATTCAGGATGTCATACACAGTGAGATTTCCTGAACGTGACCTTGACTTTGAAGTTAGAAATCAACCACAAATTGTGAAAAACAATGAGAGAGGGAAGAAGCGGGAGATTAAAGATACAGAGGGAGAAGATGAGAAATAGATAGGAGTGAGTCACTGCAGTATGCCATTTGGATCAGCTTGGGATCTGATAGCATGCTTGTTTTAAAGGGCACTTCACAAGCGGACTGTCTTATCATTCAACGCCCAATCCATCTCCTACACTCCCAAAATAACAAGAACCACTTCTTAGCAACATGGTAACCATGACTGGTTGAACAGATTGGGGTGCACAATACTTAGGAAATCAGTGTGACCCTAATCTCAAGGGAAGTCACACAGTGCATGGATGAGGCAGCACAGAAACGTGTCGATTCTAGAAACATGGACAAGGGGACAGAAAGAGAGAGAAAGGAAGAGAATTGAAGAGAAAGCGTGAGGGAGGGTTGAAGTTGGAAAAGGTCAAGTTGAAGAGATGAGATAGAGAAAAATAGATAGAGAGCAGTAGTTGTAATCTGGGCTTTAAGGCTTTCTATGGGTATTAAAGCCAGGACACTTATTAGATTGGACTGAGTGTTTCCCCTCAGCACAGGCACTAATTGGATATGACAAAATCAGGGCCCTGAAGTCAGAGCAACGGTGGAAAAGTACCCAATTGTAAAAGAAATACATTAAAAAAGACTCAAGTAAAAGTGAAAGTCACCCAGTAAAATACTACTTGAGTAAAGGTCTAAAAGTATGTTGTTTGAAATATACTTAAGTATCAAAAGTAAATGTAATTGTTAAATTATACTTAACTATCAAAAGTAAAAGTAAAAATAATTTCAAATTATTTTAATTAAGAATACCAGATGCCTTGATCTTCTTGTTGTTTTTTAAAATTACGAATAGCCAGAGGCACACTCCAACACAGACATAATTTACAAACAAAGGTTTAGTGTCTAGTCAGTCCACCAGATCAGATGCAGTAGGGATGACCAGGAATTTTCTCTTTAAATGCACAAATTTGACAATTGTCCTGTCCTGCTAAGCATTAAAAACGTAGTGAGTACTTTTGCATGTCAGGGCAAATGTATGGAGTAAAAAGTACATTATTTTCTTTAGGAATGTAGTGAAGTAAAAGTAAAAGTTGTCAAAAACCCCCCAAAACGACTTAAGTAATACTTTCAAGTATTTTTACTTTACACCCCTGTGTCTGAGAGCCTAGACCTGTGACAGAGGGATGGCGTACACACCATATGGCAACAATGCCAAGCCATGTATACACGGTGAGCTAATGATGTTTTCTAGACACAAATAGGCTCTGAATCCAAGCTTTGAGAAGAATATGAGGGAAAAGGTGTCTCTGTGTATGTATGTGTGTGTGTGTGTGTGTTCGCTTGTGCGTGCATGGGTGAAGGTATGCATGTGTGTTAATTCAATTAACGGCTCTCTGCAGAGCAAAGAACATTCAAGGTGAACAACACTAACACTGCATGTGCCTTGTAAATTGGTTCATTGGCTGTAACAAATATAGTAGGTATTTATGAGAGAGGAGAAAGAGAGAATAGAGAGAGAGAAAGAATGAAACAGAGTGAGACAGAGAGAGACCTCCTGCCCAATGTATGACCATATTAGAGACACATATTTCCCTCAGATTACACAGATCCACAAAGAATTTGAAAACAAACCCAATTTGGATAAACTCCCATATCTACTGGGTGAAATACCACAGTGTGCCATCAGAGCAGCAAGATGTGTGACCTGTTGCCACAAGAAAAGGTCAACTAGTGAAGAACAAACACCATTGTAAATACAACCCATATTTATGCTTATTTATTTCCCCTTGTGTACTTTAACCATTTGTACATTGTTACAACACGGTATATATACATAATATGATATTTATAATGTCTTTATTGTTTTGAAACTTCTGTATGTGTAATGTTTACTATTAATTTTTATTGTTTATTTCACTATTTGTATATTATCTACCTCACTTGCTTTGGCAATGTTACAGTTTTTCTCAATTGCTAAAACACTAAAACCCATTGGCTGAACAAAGTTCTCAGTTGCCTGGACTCATTTGGCTAATTATGCAGTCTGTTGTCAATACCAAACCATTTCACATGGTAAAACACAATTTGCAGATCTCTCTTAGACTTTCAGCAAAACTCTAAACACATTCTCATTCTCAAAACACATTCTGCACTCTAGTGCACATGTCATCCATACTGGTAAACACAAGTGGCAACAATCAAATACAAATAGAGAACATATGTCATTGATTGAACAAATGATGTGACTCAACCAATATAAGCCAGTTCAGAGAGCAAACAGGTTGTTGAAGGTGGGGAGGAGAAAGTCTGAGAATGGATACTGTAGTACAGTGTATTGTAGGCTGTATCCTGTACAATGGACAAATTGTATGGCCCTGAACATTGTGCTTTCCATTTATTAACAGTACTGACTGCTCAGTAGATTTTGACTGGTTGCAGGTTCATATCAACAAAGAACAAGAATTACAGTATCACAGAGACAAAGGACACATTTGTGAGATGCAGGGTACAGTACTGTAAAAATAGGGGTACAAGGAGGAGGAAGAACAAAAAACAAAATTGCAAAGAGCAAAGCAGAGTAGTAATTTCTGATACATTTTGAGCTACTATGATAGAACATGTTTTCGTTCATCAAAAGACAATGACAGAAAAATATGAATATATTTTTTGATTAAAAATGTACTTCTCCCTGAGAATTGTATGTTTTGAACAATGTGTTTTCTATTTTTCGGTGTATTGTTTACTGACTGCTTGAGAGTGTATATCATTTTGATCACTTTAAAAATATATATATTTTAAATTTTAACCCTTTTTCTCCCCAATTTCGTGGTATCCAATTGTTTTAGTAGCTACTATCGATACACAACCTAACCAAGCAGCACTGCTTCTTAACACAGCGCGCATCCAACCCATAAGCCAGCCGCACCAATGTGTCGGAGGAAACACCGTGCACCTGGCAACCTTGGTTAGCGTGCACTGCGCCCGGCCCGCCACAGGAGTCGCTGGTGTGCGATGAGACAAAGATATCCCTACCGGCCAAACCCTCCCTAACCTGGACGACGCTAGGCCAATTGTGTGTCAGTCAGTCAGTCAGTCAGTCAGTCAGTCAGTCAGTCAGTCAGTCAGTCAGTCAGTCAGTCAGTCAGACAGACAGACAGACAGACAGACAGACAGACAGACAGACAGACAGACAGACAGACAGACAGACAGACAGACAGACAGACAGACAGACAGACAGACAGACAGACAGACAGACAGACAGACAGACAGACAGACAGACAGACAGACAGACAGACAGACAGACAGACAGACAGAGAGAGTATATAAGGGGATAACTTGAGATGAGAACCAGAGAAATAAATAGCATGAAAGACGTTATTCAGTGTGGCCAAAGTTCAAAGGCAGCGCCGAGAGGCATTCACAGTAACATACCCCAACATGAAGAAGTAGAACACTGAGGGGAAAATTATGCCTTTGATTTGATCTGATGTGAGTTCTCATATTGCAGTCTCATTTAATGTTATACACTTGAGGTTCCCCATCGTCCCCTTACATTCTGCTTTTAAAACTCTGAGGTTTTCTCATGGAGTCTAAGACTTTGGCTACCCTTTAAATGTGGTAAAAAATGCATTAATTTGGATTGAAATTAGAGATTTATACTAAAATCCTATTTCAGAGCCATATTTAGTTTAAACAGACCAACCTAACCCACCAATAAAATATAACTTTAATGATAAATAACAGTTCATTTTAGTTTCATTTCTGATCATTGAACATTACAGCAAATAGTCAATGTACTTACTTGCCATATGTAGACTTTTACTATTCATTCTAATTGGTTACAGATTTGGTTATTTTCATTGTACACATCCTCGGTGTTGGGTTCAAAATATCATGACTGGAACTGAATTGAACCCGATATAATATAAACACTGAGTATACAAAACATATTTTTCCATGACAGACTGACCAGGTGAAATCTGTGATCCCTTATTGATGTCACATGTTAAATCCACTTCAATCAGTTTAGATGAAGAGGAGGAGACAGGTTAAAGAAGGATTTTTAAGCATTGAGACAATTGAGACATGGATTGTGTGTGTACCATTCAGAGGGTGATTGGACAAGACAAAAAATGTAAGTGCCTTTGAATGGGGTATGGAAGTAGGTGCCAGATGCACTGGTTGGTATCAAGAACTGCAACGCTGCTGGGTTTATCAAGCTCAACAGTTTCCCATGTGTATCAAGAAGGGTCCACCATCCAAAGGACATCCAGCCAACTTGACACAACTGTGGAAAGCATTGGAGTCAACATGGGCCAGCATCCCTGTGGAACGCTTTCAACCCCTTGTGGAGGACATGCCCCAATGAATTGAGGCTGTTCTGATGGCAAAAGGGGTACAACTTAATATTAGGAAGGTGCTCTTAATGTTCGCTATACTCAGTGTATATAACCACACCCACATGATGACTTACTCTGAAAACTGGAAGAGGGGGGTCTACCTGGTGGAAGTTTTACAGTACCCGAGACCATTATGTCATTTCATTTGATCATGGGAAAAGACAGCTTTCACAAAGTGGGTTCAGTTGAATTGTGAGAGCGTTAATGCATGCTCCTCCCTCAAACACAGACACACAGGTCATTGGATGACTATTCAAGCCCAAATCTTTGCAAAACAATTACACATACAATGTGCCATATGTCTTAATACTATACATCAACAAAATATTCCTCAAAAGTCCACCTTACGTTCTCCAGCTCAATGTCGTTTAGATGAGTCTGGCTCTTTAAAATCAGGGGGAAATGGTTGACAGGACTTGTCAAGTGTCATTATGAAATCCTGTATCCAAGGTATTTCTTGGCTCGCCATTCACTCTTTCCCAGTAGTGTTGTCTGCTACAGCACAGGTTCTTTCTAAGCCAAACAAAGAAGCTATAACGACCCAACAACTTCCACATTTAAGCTTCAATGTAATAAAAAATGCTATGTTTACTTTTAATCTGTGTCAGACAATACCTGCAGTAAACAAATCAGGAGAAAACAAACTCCGCAAACCAACAGGAGAGGTTTTCTAAAGACCTTTGTAGGCACAGTAAGTCTTGCGTAATGTTTGCGAAGTCTGCCCACGATAGATTATAGACACAGTCACAGCTAAGCATACACTTAGCATACCCTTATTACACATGTATCTCTTACTGAATAGAACACACCAATGAACTAATCATATATCCAGATAATATTATGCTATTCTACTTACTTACTGCATATGTCATTTTTTATAAGCATGTTAGACAACACTGGGTATATTTATCCCCCTGTCATTCAAGCTTTTGGTGTGTTAAGTGCAGGGTTGGGTAGGTTACTTTCTAAATGTAATCCGTTACAGTTACTAGTTACCTGTCCAAAATTGTAATCGGTAACGTAACTTTTGGAATACCAAAACTCAGTAATGTAATCTGATTACATTCAGTTACTTTTAGATTACTTTCCCCCTAAGAGGCATTAGAAGAAGACAATAAATATATGTTACCAATTGAACCACATCTATTGCAAGATAAATCAATGCTAAAGTTTACATAGCTGGCCATATATGGATGTTAAATTTGACATTATAGGTTGGTTATGTAGTCTTCCTCTAACCCATCATTTTCTACTACATATAATAATACGATTCAATTATATCTTTACATTAAAAAACTAAGTTGATCAGAATTCCAGTTATTCTAATAAATGTTATACCCTTTGATCTTCAAGAATAGGACTTGGAAATATGGAAGTATAGATTAGACATAATGTTTTACCTGAGCACCAAAACAATGAACTTATTAGCCAGCCCTACTCTGTTGTTTATGATTTTGTTGTCATGGTGAACTGATTGGGCTCATTGATTTGAGTTGAAAAATGAATGCTGTGCTCATGGAATGGCATGCTTTGATCAATAATAAATTATATCTGTGTCGCCGTAGACCACACCACTGCTGTCATCCTTACCTCCAAGTGTTTATTCAAATTGGATCATCTTTGGATGCTGACAGCAGTCGCACCATTGGAAGACATAGCTTGGACTGTATCCTACAAAAGCCTATTCCTGCTCTTTTCACTCTCACTCTCAGTGTCACACCCACACTGTTGAAAATGTACAGATAGATGGAGCAAGATAGCCAGATAGAGGGTGTGTGTGTGTGTGTGAGAGAGAGAGAGAGAGAGAGAGAGAGAGAGAGAGAGAGAGAGAGAGAGAGAGAGAGAGAGAGAGAGAGAGAGAGAGAGAGAGAGAGAGAGAGAGAGAGAGAGAGAGAGAGAGAGAGAGAGAAATGTTGCTGAGAGATGCGATGAGGATAGAGGGAGAGAAAGGAAAACCTTGAAACGTGACAGGGAGTGATGGGAGGCAAAGCATCAGATGGTGAAAAGAGAGGAAAACCTTTAAGCCACTCTCAGATTGTCACTGACAGCTGTTAACTGAGAGGAGGATATACAGGCAATTAGGGAGAGGTCGGGAAACACTCATAGTGGAAGAGAGAGACCGGCATGGAAATACTCATAGTGGAAGAGAGAGACCGGCATGGAAATACTCATAGGGAAACAGTGATATGCAGTTCATTATTCCTAGTTTCTGTCATTATTATGTTGCTATACCATTCATCTATTCACCTTTCTGTCGCTGTGGCAATGGGGCTATGTAGGCATGGGCCTCCAAGTGCCAAGCCCTGTTGGCTGGTGATCTTCCTGGCGAGGGTAGGTGAGTTGGAGCTGGAGGGTGCATGCGGACAGGAAATGAGGCCACAAGCGAGGAATTATGGGATTGGCAAGCACCCCAAAACCACCGTAAATGAAAGAGGCTCAGAACAAAAGGGATTGTCATGCAGGTGAAAGAGGACCCAAAAGCGACTTAACAGAAACAGAGTTTATTTAAGTCCAAACAGGGAATAACAGAAATCCTCTAGTCTGTAGAGGGGAATAACTGGAGAAGCGGCCACAGACTGCAGGTCGCTCCGGGTAGGCGCAGGCCGTAGTAGACAGAGACACCTGCTCACACGCAGCATCTGATGAAGGCAAAAAACACGACAGGACAGGGCGAAACACAATCACAGCATGGTGAATACAAAACAAGGAACCGACGGGACAGGAACGGAACACAAAGGAATAAATAGGGACTCTAATCAGGGGAAAGGATCGGGAACAGGTGTGGGAAGACTAAATGATGATTAGGGGAATAGGAACAGCTGGGAGCAGGAACGGAACGATAGAGAGAAGAGAGAGCGAGAGAGTGAGAGGGGAGGGGGAGAGAGAGGGATAGAAAGAGGGAAAGAACCCAATAAGACCAGCAGAGGGAAACGAACAGAATGGGGAGCACAGGGACAAGACATGATAATAAATGACAAACATGACAGTACCCCCCACTCACCGAGCGCCTCCTGGCGCACTCGAGGAGGAATC
Source organism: Oncorhynchus gorbuscha (assembly GCF_021184085.1). Classification (NCBI taxonomy): domain Eukaryota; kingdom Metazoa; phylum Chordata; class Actinopteri; order Salmoniformes; family Salmonidae; genus Oncorhynchus; species Oncorhynchus gorbuscha. The sequence goes on along the minus strand of NC_060188.1, from coordinate 19,018,173 downwards.
CTGGCGGCAACGGAGGAAATCATCGATGAGTGAACGGTCCAGCACGTCCCGAGACGGAACCCAACTCCTCTCCTCAGGACCGTAACCCTCCCAATCCACTAAGTATTGGTGACCCCGTCCCCGAGAACGCATGTCCATGATCTTATGTACCTTGTAAATAGGTGCGCTCTCGACAAGGACGGGAGGGGGAGGGAAGACGAACGGGGGTGCGAAGAAAGGGCTTAACACAGGAGACATGGAAGACAGGATGGACGCGACGAAGATGTCGCTGGAGAAGCAGTCGCACAGCGACAGGATTGACGACCTGGGAGACACGGAACGGACCAATGAACCGCGGAGTCAACTTACGAGAAGCTGTCGTAAGAGGAAGGTTGCGAGTGGAAAGCCACACTCTCTGGCCGCAACAATACCTTGGACTCTTAATCCTGCGTTTATTGGCGGCTCTCACCGTCTGTGCCCTGTAACGGCAAAGTGCAGACCTCACCCTCCTCCAGGTGCGCTCACAACGTTGGACAAACGCTTGAGCGGAGGGAACGCTGGACTCGGCAAGCTGGGATGAGAACAGAGGAGGCTGGTAACCCAGACTACTCTGAAACGGAGATAACCCGGTAGCAGACGAAGGAAGCGAATTGTGAGCGTATTCTGCCCAGGGGAGCTGTTCTGCCCAAGACGCAGGGTTTCTGAAAGAAAGGCTGCGTAGTATGCGACCAATCGTCTGATTGGCCCTCTCTGCTTGACCGTTAGACTGGGGATGAAACCCGGAAGAGAGACTGACGGACGCACCAATCAAACGACAGAACTCCCTCCAAAACTGTGACGTGAATTGCGGGCCTCTGTCTGAAACGGCGTCTAACGGAAGGCCATGAATTCTGAATACATTCTCAATAATGATTTGTGCCGTCTCCTTAGCGGAAGGAAGTTTAGCGAGGGGAATGAAATGTGCCGCCTTAGAGAACCTATCGACAACCGTAAGAATCACAGTCTTCCCGCAGACAAAGGCAGACCGGTAATGAAGTCTAAGGCGATGTGAGACCATGGTCGAGAAGGAATGGGGAGCGGTCTGAGACGACAGGCAGGAGGAGAGTTACCCGACTTAGTCTGCGCGCAGTCCGAACAAGCAGCCACGAAACGGCGCGTGTCACGCTCCTGAGTCGGCCACCAAAAGCGCTGGCGAATAGACGCAAGAGTGCCTCGAACACCGGGATGACCAGCTAACTTGGCAGAGTGAGCCCACTGAAGAACAGCCAGACGAGTGGAAACAGGAACGAAAAGGAGGTTACTAGGACAAGCGCGCGGCGACGCAGTGTGCGTGAGTGCTTGCTTAACCTGTCTTTCAATTCCCCAGACTGTTAACCCGACAACACGCCCATAAGGAAGAATCCCCTCGGGATCAGTAGAAGCCACAGAAGAACTAAACAGACGGGATAAGGCATCAGGCTTGGTGTTCTTGCTACCCGGACGGTAAGAAATCACAAACTCGAAACGAGCGAAAAACAACGCCCAACGAGCTTGACGGGCATTAAGTCGTTTGGCAGAACGGATGTACTCAAGGTTCTTATGGTCTGTCCAAACGACAAAAGGAACGGTCGCCCTCCAACCACTGTCGCCATTCGCCTAGGGCTAAGCGGATGGCGAGCAGTTCACGGTTACCCACATCATAGTTGCGCTCAGATGGCGACAGGCGATGAGAAAAATAAGCGCAAGGATGAACCTTATCGTCAGACTGGAAGCGCTGGGATAGAATGGCTCCCACGCCTACCTCTGAAGCGTCAACCTCGACAATGAATTGTCTAGTGACGTCAGGAGTAACGAGGATAGGAGCGGACGTAAAACGTTCTTTAAGAAGATCAAAAGCTCCCTGGGCGGAACCGGACCACTTAAAACACGTCTTGACAGAAGTAAGAGCTGTGAGAGGGGCAGCAACTTGACCGAAATTACGAATGAAACGCCGATAGAAATTAGCGAAACCTAAAAGCGTTGCAACTCGACACGTGACCTTGGAACGGGCCAATCACTGACAGCTTGGACCTTAGCGGAATCCATCTGAATGCCTTCAGCGGAAATAACGGAACCGAGAAAAGTAACGGAGGAGACATGAAAAGAGCACTTCTCAGCCTTTACGTAGAGACAATTCTCTAAAAGGCGCTGTAGAACACGTCGAACGTGCTGAACATGAATCTCGAGTGACGGAGAAAAAAATCAGGATATCGTCAAGATAGACAAAAACAAAGATGTTCAGCATGTCTCTCAGAACATCATTAACTAATGCCTGAAAAACAGCTGGCGCATTGGCGAGACCGAACGGCAGAACCCGGTACTCAAAATGCCCTAACGGAGTGTTAAACGCCGTTTTCCACTCGTCCCCCCTCTCTGATGCGCACGAGATGGTAAGCGTTACGAAGGTCCAACTTAGTAAAGCACCTGGCTCCCTGCAGAATCTCGAAGGCTGATGACATAAGGGGAAGCGGATAACGATTCTTAACCGTTATGTCATTCAGCCCTCGATAATCCACGCAGGGGCGCAGAGTACCGTCCTTCTTCTTAACAAAAAGAACCCCGCCCGGCCGGAGAAGAAGAAGGCACTATGGTACCGGCGTCAAGAGACACAGACAAATAATCCTCGAGAGCCTTACGTTCGGGAGCCGACAGAGAGTATAGTCTACCTCGAGGAGGAGTGGTCCCCGGAAGGAGATCAATACTACAATCATACGACCGGTGAGGAGGAAGGGAGTTGGCTCGGGACCGACTGAAGACCGGCGCAGATCATGATATTCCTCCGGCACTCCTGTCAAATCGCCAGGTTCCTCCTGAGAAGTAGGGACAGAAGAAACGGGAGGGATGGCAGACATTAAACACTTCACATGACAAGAAACGTTCCAGGATAGGATAGAATTACTAGACCAATTAATAGAAGGATTATGACATACTAGCCAGGGATGACCCAAAACAACAGGTGTAAACGGTGAACGGAAAATCAAAAAGAAATAGTCTCACTGTGGTTACCAGATACTGTGAGAGTTAAAGGTAGTGTCTCAAATTTGATACTGGGAAGATGACTACCATCTAAGGCAAACATGGGCGTAGGCCTGTCTAACGGTCTGAAAGGAATGTTATGTTTCCGAACCCATGCTTCGTCCATGAAACAACCCTCCGCCCCAGAGTCAATCAAGGCACTGCATGTAGTACCCGAACCGGTCCAGCGTAGATGGACCGACATAGTAGTACAAGATCTAGATGAAGGGACCTGAGTAGTAGCGCTCACCAGTAGCCCTCCGCTTACTGATGGGCTCTGGCCTCTTACTGGACATGAATTAACAAAATGTCCAGCAACTCCGCAATAGAGGCACAGGCGGTTGGTGATCCTCCGTTCCCTCTCCTTAGTCGAGATGCGAATCCCTCCCAGCTGCATGGGCTTAGTCTCAAAGCCAGAGGAGGGAGATGGTTGCGATGCGGAGCAGGGAAACACCGTTGATGCGAGCTCTCTTCCACGAGCCCGGTGACGAAGATCTACCCGTCGTTCTATGCGGATGGCGAGAGCAATCAAAGAGTCCACATCTGATGGAACCTCCCGGGAGAGAATCTCATCCTTAACCACTGCGTGGAGTCCCTCCAGAAAACGAGCGAGCAGCGCCGGCTCGTTCCACTCACTAGAGGCAGCAAGAGTGCGAAACTCAATAGAATAATCCGTTATGGACCGTTCACCTTGGCATAAGGAAGCCAGGGCCCTAGAAGCCTCCCTACCAAAAACTGAACGGTCAAAAACCCGAATCATCTCCTCTTTAAAGTTCTGGAACTTGTTAGAGCAATCAGCCCTTGCCTCCCAGATAGCTGTGCCCCATTCTCGAGCCCGGCCAGTAAGGAGTGAAATGACGTAAGCAACCCGAGCTCTCTCTCTAGAGTATGTGTTGGGTTGGAGAGAGAACACAATCTCACACTGCGTGAGAAAGGAGCGGCACTCAGTGGGCTGCCCGGAGTAGCAAGGTGGGTTATTAACCCTAGGTTCTGGAGGCTCGGCAGGCCAGGAAGTAACAGGTGGCACGAGACGTAGACTCTGGAACTGTCCAGAGAGGTCGGAAACCTGAGCGGCCAGGTTCTCCACGGCATGGCGAGCAGCAGACAATTCCTGCTCGTGTCTGCCGAGCATGGCTCCTTGGATCTCGACGGCAGTGTAACGAGCGTCTGAAGTCGCTGGGTCCATTCCTTGGTCGGTTCCTTCTGTCATGCAGGTGAAAGAGGACCCAAAAGCGACTTAACAGAAACAGAGTTTATTTAAGTCCAAACAGGGAATAACAGAAATCCTCTAGTCTGTAGAGGGGAATAACTGGAGAAGCGGCCACAGACTGCAGGTCGCTTCGGGTAGGCGCAGGCCGTAGTAGACAGAGACACCTGCTCACACGCAGCATCTGATGAAGGCAAAAACACGACAGGACAGGGCGAAACACAATCACAGCATGGTGAATACAAAACAAGGAACCGACGGGACAGGAACGGAACACAAAGGAATAAATAGGGACTCTAATCAGGGGAAAGGATCGGGAACAGGTGTGGGAAGACTAAATGATGATTAGGGGAATAGGAACAGCTGGGAGCAGGAACGGAACGATAGAGAGAAGAGAGAGCGAGAGAGTGAGAGGGGGAGGGGGAGAGAGAGGGATAGAAAGAGGGAAAGAACCCAATAAGACCAGCAGAGGGAAACGAACAGAATGGGGAGCACAGGGACAAGACATGATAATAAATGACAAACATGACAGGGATGGTGTTGAAATAGCCTGCATACTGTACGAATCTGTTCTGTGTGTATCTGCCTAAGATCGGAGGTCTGTCTCTGATCTAAATACATTTTATTTTACAACCCATTTATATTTCTCCCAAATGTTACTGTCATTTTATTTTTGTAAACATTGCTATAAAATGTCCAAATGTCCTTGTCCTTCATAGACTTTACTCATCTGTGGCATCCTTGTTCAAAGGGGACTGACTGTCTGCAAAACAGGTTCCACTGATCACATGCAGACACCTCCCACTATCCACCTGCAGAGGGCAGACTAGCTCTACTGAGCAGGGACTGTGAATGGTTTAATACCATTACATCTAACTACAGATGAGAGATTAGGGATACGATTATCAGAGCTTCACAGTGTCATATAGTTCACATGCAGCCCATAGGTTTATGCCGTCTAACTCACAAGTGAATATGGCCTGAACATAGTTCATCTCAATGGGTTAACTAGTTCACTGATTACCTGTAAAATGCTTAAAAAACATTATATATTTTTATAGTTAATCCTTACATGCAACATCTCATAATTCTTAAACAGTTCTCGGAAGTACTACACTAAGTAATGACTGTGTTAGTCTGTCCACACTCATGTTCATATACAATGTCATTGTCAATGACCATCTCTAAACTATAGAGAGAGTCTGCTAAAGAGAGGGAGTTGATGGGGTTTGTTGAGTACATCCCTGCTGTACTCTGTGCTCTGTGTATGTGTCTGTCTGTGGACTGGCTGTGTGTCACTTGCTGGTTACATTCTGTGTTGGCGTGTTGTGTTATTGGTTCAACACATGTTATTACACAGACCTCAACAAACCACAGACGGACAGGGGGAGTGAGGGGCGAGAGAGGGGGTGAGAGAGAGGGGGAGAGAGGGAGGGGCGACAGAGAGGGGGAGAGAGGAAGGGGGCGAGAGAGAGTGTCAGATGGCAGAGAGTGCACAAAGTGTGGGAGGAAAATTAAATTAAATCTGAGACTGATCAAATATAGATGAAAAGCAAGAAATCATAGGAAATATGAAAGAGAGAAAGTGTCCCAGTAAAAGGTACAGGTGTTTAACTCAGACATGAGGAGGGGTAGAAGCACTAGGATTATTATAAAACCTGTTGTACCCTACATAGACAGAGAAATTCAGCTATAAAGTTCAGGACTAGGATTATTATAAAACCTGTTGTACCCTACATAGACAGAGAAATTCAACCATAAAGTTCAGGACTAGGATTATTATAAAACCTGTTGTACCCTACATAGACAGAGAAATTCAGCTATAAAGTTCAGGACTAGGATTATTATAAAACCTGTTATACCCTACATAGACAGAGAAATTCAGCTATAAAGTTCAGGACTAGGATTATTATAAAACATGTTGTACCCTACATAGACAGAGAAATTCAGCTATAAAGTTCAGGACTAGGATTATTATAAAACCTGTTATGCCCTACATAGACAGAGAAATTCAGCTATAAAGTTCAGGACTAGGATTATTATAAAACCTGTTGTACCCTACATAGACAGAGAAATTCAGCTATAAAGTTCAGGACTAGGATTATTATAAAACCTGTTGTACCCTACATAGACAGAGAAATTCAGCTATAAAGTTCAGGACTAGGATTATTATAAAACCTGTTATACCCTACATAGACAGAGAAATTCAGCTATAAAGTTCAGGACTAGGATTATTATAAAACATGTTGTACCCTACATAGACAGAGAAATTCAACCATAAAGTTCAGGACTAGGATTATTATAAAACATGTTGTACCCTACATAGACAGAGAAATTCAACCATAAAGTTCAGGACTAGGATTATTATAAAACATGTTGTACCCTACATAGACAGAGAAATTCAGCTATAAAGTTCAAGTATAGATTCCAAAAAAGAGAAGACAAACTGAGCTCAGAGTTGGTTGTGGATAATTAGTGGGGAGCCTATAGCCAAAGAAAGAGGAGAAAAGTACTGTTGTGTTGAGGCAGGAAAAAGAGAGAGAGAGAGTGAATGAATAAGATAGAGAATTATTTATAGATGAGCAGACTGTTGCATTTAAGTCTTTATGGTTATGCATAACAATAACTATGGGGATTTGGTTTGAGGACCTGCCTCTAAAACAGATTGCAAAGGGCAGAGTTTGCCTGTCCTCTGCTTTCATATCATTGCATTCAACACCCTTTTTTGAAAGCCACGATTCTGTGAATGCGCAATTTTATGTACAGTACCAGTCAAAGGTTTGGACACATTCATTAAAGGGTTTTTCTTTATTTAAAAAAACAAACATTTTCTACATTGTAGAATAATAGTGAAGACATCAAGACTATGAAATCACACATATGGAATCATGTAGTAACCAAGAAAGTGTTAAACAAATCAAAATATATTTTATATTTGAGATGATTCAAAGTAGCCACCCTTTGCCTTGATGACAGCTTTGCACACGCTTGGCATTCTCTCAACCGGCTTCACCTGGAATGCTTTTCAAACAGTCTTGAAGGAGTTTCCACATATGCTGAGCACTTGTTGGCTGCTTTCCTTCACTCTGCGGTCCAACTCATCCCAAACCATCTCAATTGGGTTGAGGTCCGGTGATTGTGGAGGCCAGGTCATCTGATGAAGCACTCCATCACTCTCCTTCTTGGTCAAATAGCCCTTACACATAGTGGAGGTGTGTTTTGGGTCATTGTCCTGTTGAAAAACAAAGGATAGTCCCACTAAGTGCAAACCAGATGGGATGGCTTGTCGCTGCAGAATGCTGTGGTAGCCATGTTGATTAAGTGTGCCTTGAATTCTAAATAAATCACAGACAGTGTCACCAGAAAAGCAACCCACACCATCACACCTTCATGCTTCACGTGGGAACCACACGTGCGGAACCATCATCCGTTCACCTACTCTGCGTCTCACAAAGACATGGAGGTTGAAACCAAATATCTCAAATTTGGAGTCATTAGATCAAAGGACAGATTTCCACCGGTCTAATGTCCATTGCTCGTCTTTCTTGGCCCAAGCCAGGCTCTTCTTCTTATTGGTGTCCTTTAGTATGTTTTTTTTGTTGCAGAAATTATACCATGAAGGCCTGATTCATGCAGTCTCATTAGAACACACCTGTTAATTGAAATACATTCCAGGTGACTACCTCATGAAGCTGGTTGAGAGAATGCCAAGCGTGTGCAAAGCTGTCATCAAAGCAAAGGGTGGCTACTTAGAAGAATCTCAAATATAAAATATATTTAGATTTGTTTAACACTTTTTTGTTTACTACATGATTCCATGTGTGTTATTTCATAGTTTTGACGTCTTCACTATTATTCTACAATGTAAAATAATAAATAGTAAAATAAAGAAAACCCCTTGAATGAGTAGGTGTCCAAACTTCTCCATTACGTCTGTGTGCAGTGTGCGTGCATGTGTCTCTGTGTGTGTATTGTACACATTTGACACCATATGTTATCCTGTCTTGTGTCAGTGTATCTCTGTTACAGTGAATGTGTGTGTTTGTGAATGTACCAAACGTGTGATTAAATCCAGGATGTAGATCAATATTCTTGTGACTGTACTGTCTGTTTGGGTATTTGATATGACCGAGTGTGTATGTACCTACCTCAAACTGCTGACAAGGTAGAAAGAGTGTTGGCATTGTGCAGGACTTTTTGTTGGTATTGGCACTGAGGAAGTGTAGGGGGAACTGAGGCAAGAGAGACTGAGATGACTTAAAAGGAGAAAGTTGGATAAGGCTCTCAAACAAGGAATATTATCAGATTCAACTGTGGAATGCAGACAGAACTATACTCACACACACATACTGTACGCACACATGCACACACACACACTTTTCAAAGTATACCTCTCTCCTTGACTGACCCCACTAATTGATACATTTAACCTCATCCTCAAATAAACCGTAACAGCTTGCACATGTATCTTATACACAGACATGCTGTCTCGTTGTCAAATCCAAACCGTTGTCTAGCGAGCCCAAACAGCCAAGAACACAATATTCTGGTAAATATTATGAAAACAAGTATTATCATAATTGTTGACAAAGCTGCACAGAGATATTGCTGTAATAACGTTTTTCCTCCTTGATTTGGTATTCACAAAGGGCCTTTACAAGAGAATGTAAAGCAATTCATTTCAAAGGGAATGGCAGACAAAACACAATGAATTAATTCAGGAAATGATTTATAATTGGTGTTTAAGTAATAACCTGTTGGGCGGTGGAGAGAGAGATGTTTGGATTTGGCAATGTTCAGCTAGCTGCCTGTTCCTCCTTCCCATTTCCCACTGACAGTTAGACGAGACGTGTTTGTTGCTGAGATGTGGGACTGAATAAACATACTTTATTGGCCAAGCAAGAGGAGAAATAGCAAACATCAAAATAACAACTCTGGCATAACAAGTATCTGTCATGAATGCATATTCTACAAGAGCCAGCTGAAATGTTAAACCTGGAGAGCATATACTTTACAGTTCTGATGAATTGAAGAGGTAACTTACCTAACTTTCACTCCACCCTGCACAAGGCCCATGCAGGCTTGTCACAGGCCAGCTAGGGACTGGGACAGTAGTGGGACCATTGTTGGTTCATAGGGAGACGGTCTTAAGTAATGTCTGCATACGTCCAATCTCGTAACATCCCCCACTGGACGAAGCATTGGTGGAGCTACGGCATGATATGACACTGTTGTTTACTGTTTCCTCATTTTATTGAGTCATTTTCTAAATGTGTCTGCAGCTAAATGTGTCTACTGTCCTCTAATAACTGAACTGTCTCTCCCCTAGATTTCTTTGAAAACAATATCTACATCAAACAAGACTATCTTGGCATTGTAATGATCTGGCGGTGTTCCAAAGCTTTTAAATCAATCTAAATATCAGTGAAAGCGGGACAAAAATAACATAAATACACACATATGCTCCCTCTCATGTTTGTCTTGTTGCATTTCTCTCTCTCTTATGATCCCTCTCCCTTTTCTTTCAGCCTCTCTCCTTCCTGTTGATGTTTGTAGAAGGAAATAGGATCTTTAATATTGCCATTAGATATACAACTTCAGCACGACCGCTCATGCCCAGTGTTGTAACCCTAATATGACCACATCACTAACCCTGTATGAACCAGAGCACCAAATGTCTGTTTGACAACATGTCCCTACGCCCCTGCCTTAATTCTGACAGTGCCTTTTTTAAAGTATTCATACCCCTTGACTTATTCTACATTTGGTTGTGTTACAGCCTGAATTCAAAATGGATTAAATAGATGTTTTCTCTATCGCTGATCTACACACAATACCTCACAATGACAAAGTGAAAATGTTTTTAGACATGTTTGAAAATTGGTTGAAATTCAAATGCAGAAATATTCCATTTATATAAGTATTCACACCCCTGAGTCAATAGTTTTTGGAAGCACCTTTGGCAGCGATTAGAGCTGTGAGTCTTTCTGGGTAAGTCTCTATTAAGGGTGTTTCACACTTGGTCCCTTTCAGCCAATTTATGTGAACTTAGTGCAGTTTGCTTAACTTTGTGTGCAGTGCAAACACTCCAAAGGAACTCAGACCACTCAAATGAGCCCCTGAAGAGAACCGAACTGAGACCACCTCGAGATGTGGTCTGAGTTTGGTTCGCTTGAATTCCGTGGTCCGATTCCGCACCACACACTAACCTACCATGCCATAGACACTCACATTGGTGCGAGAAAAAAAGAAAATAATGATGCGCGGAAAAAACGTATTCTGTTTTTGGATATTGCTTAGCGATTGTCAAGGATACACAGACATTCCAAAATATGTGTGGAGTTTTGTTTTGACTATGTGATCTGTAGGTTAAGAGAGCTTCATAAACTGTTTGTTCGATTGTGGGGTTTGAATTGTGTGAGAAGACAAAAACATAGGGTATAAAATCTATTCTAGCTCTTAAAGGGACAGTAGCCTACATTGCGTGTACATTTGTAATTATAGCGTTATTTAATCTGCATGTATTATTCTGCTTTTTATTCTGTTACCAATAATATTTGCATATTAATAGTATCTTCTGATTATACTTATTATGTCTCACCTTTTAATTATAGGCAATCTATTAGCTTCCAAAATGAAAGTAGATATATGGTAGAGTATATCTAGCTGTCTGATAACACATTCTGATGGAATGGCTTATCCTGCACAGTGCATTGAGGGAATGTTGGAAAAAGATATTGGTTCCTTTCTAAACATAGCAAAGAGAATGCAAAGAGGATTTGGATCACAAAATAGGTGAAGTGAACAGGCAAAATAGTTCAAATCAAATTTTATTGGTCACATACACATGGTTAGCAGATGTTAATGCAAGTGTAGCGAAATGTTTGTGCTTCTAGTTCCGACAGTGCAGTAATATCTAACAAGTAATCTAACAATTCTCCAACAACTACCTAATGCACACAAATCTAAAGGGATGAAATAAGACTATGTACATATAAATATATGGATGAGCGATGGCCGAGCGGCATAGGCAGGATGAAATAGATGGTACAAGATACAGTATATACATATGAGATGAGTAATGTAATATATGTAAACATGGTTAAAGTGGCATCGTTTAAAGTGACTAGTGAGTCTTTATGTTTGCAGCAGCCTCTCTGAGTTAGTGATGGCTGTTTAGCAGTCTGATGGCCTTGAGATAGAAGCTGTAGAAGCTTCAGTCTCTCGGCCCCAGATTTGATACACCTGTATTGACGTCGCCTTCTGGATGGTAGCGGGGTGAACAGGCAGTGAACAGGCAGAGTCCTCATTCAAAGGCAAGGGCAGTGTGAATACAACGAGAACTGAGATCTAGCTTCTTTTTTTTTTACCCCAGAGTTCACTTTAAAGAGGACTGAGATAGGTTATTTTAAAGGGGACTATATGTGAAAACCCTAATAAGAGATTTCCACACCTGGATTGTGCAACGTTTGTGTCATGTTTGTCATTTATTATCATGTCTTGTCCCTGTGCTCCCCATTCTATTCGTTTCCCTCTGCTGGTCTTATTAAGTTCTTTCCCTCTTTCTCTCCCTCTCTCTCCCCCTCCCTCTCTCACTCTCTCGCTCTCTCTTCTCTCTATCGTTCCGTTCCTGCTCCCAGCTGTTCCTATTCCCCTAATCATCATTTAGTCTTCCCACACCTGTTCCCGATCCTTTCCCCTGATTAGAGTCCCTATTTCTTCCTTTGTGTTCCGTTCCTGTCCTGTCGGTTCCTTGTTTAGAATTCACCGTGCTGTGATTGTGTATCGCCCTGTCCTGTCGTGTTTTTGCCTTCATCAGATGCTGCGTGTGAGCAGGTGTCTCTGTCAGCTACGGCCTGCGCCTACCCGAAGCGACCTGCAGTCTGTGGCCGCTTCTCCTGTTATTCCCCTCTACAGACTAGAGGATTTCTGTTATTCCCTGTTTGGACATTTCCTGTTAAGGATTCAGGATTTGTCGTTTTCTGTTTGGACTTGAATAAACTCTGTTTCTGTTAAGTCGCTTTTGGGTCCTCTTTCACCTGCATGATAGAAGGAACCGACCAAGGAATGGACCCAGCGACTTCAGACGCTCGTTACACTGCCGTCGAGATCCAAGGAGCCATGCTCGGCAGACACGAGCAGGAATTGTCTGCTGCTCGCCATGCCGTGGAGAACCTGGCCGCTCAGGTTTCCGACCTCTCTGGACAGTTCCAGAGTCTACGTCTCGTGCCACCTGTTACTTCCTGGCCTGCCGAGCCTCCAGAACCTAGGGTTAATAACCCACCTTGCTACTCCGGGCAGCCCACTGAGTGCCGCTCCTTTCTCACGCAGTGTGAGATTGTGTTCTCTCTCCAACCCAACACATACTCTAGAGAGAGAGCTCGGGTTGCTTACGTCATTTCACTCCTTACTGGCCGGGCTCGAGAATGGGGCACAGCTATCTGGGAGGCAAGGGCTGATTGCTCTAACAAGTTCCAGAACTTTAAAGAGGAGATGATTCGGGTTTTTACCGTTCAGTTTTTGGTGGGGAGGCTTCTAGGGCCCTGGCTTCCTTATGCCAAGGTGAACGGTCCATAACGGATTATTCTATTGAGTTTCGCACTCTTGCTGCCTCTAGTGAGTGGAACGAGCCGGCGCTGCTCGCTCGTTTTCTGGAGGACTCCACGCAGTGGTTAAGGATGAGATTCTCTCCCGGGAGGTTCCTTCAGATGTGGACTCTTTGATTGCTCTCGCCATCCGCATAGAACGACGGGTAGATCTTCGTCACCGGGCTCGTGGAAGAGAGCTCGCATCAACGGTGTTTCCCTGCTCCGCATCGCAACCATCTCCCTCCTCTGGCTTTGAGACTGAGCCCATGCAGCTGGGAGGGATTCGCATCTCGACTAAGGAGAGGGAACGGAGGATCACCAACCGCCTGTGCCTCTATTGCGGAGTTGCTGGACATTTTGTTAATTCATGTCCAGTAAAAGCCAGAGCTCATCTGTAAGCGGAGGGCTACAGGTGAGCGCAACTACTCAAGTCTCTCCATCAAAATCCTGTACTACTTTGTCGGTCCATCTACGCTGGACCGGTTCGGGTGCTACATGTAGTGCCTTGATAGACTCTGGGGCTGAGGGTTGTTTCATGGACGAAGCATGGGTTCGGAAACATGACATTCCTTTCAGAGAGTTAGAGAAGCCTACGCCCATGTTCGCCTTAGATGGTAGTCATCTTCCCAGTATCAGATTTGAGACACTACCTTTAACCCTCACAGTATCTGGTAACCACAGTGAGACTATTTCTTTTTTGATTTTCCGTTCATCGTTTACACCTGTTGTTTTGGGTCATCCCTGGCTAGTATGTCATAATCCTTCTATTAATTGGTCTAGTAATTCTATCCTATCCTGGAACGTTTCTTGTCATGTGAAGTGTTTAATGTCTGCCATCCCTCCCGTTTCTTCTGTCCCTACTTCTCAGGAGGAACCTGGCGATTTGACAGGAGTGCCGGAGGAATATCATGATCTGCGCACGGTCTTCAGTCGGTCCCGAGCCAACTCCCTTCCTCCTCACCGGTCGTATGATTGTAGTATTGATCTCCTTCCGGGGACCACTCCTCCTCGAGGTAGACTATACTCTCTGTCGGCTCCCGAACGTAAGGCTCTCGAGGATTATTTGTCTGTGTCTCTTGACGCCGGTACCATAGTGCCTTCTTCCTCTCCGGCCGGGGCGGGGTTCTTTTGTTAAGAAGAAGGACGGTACTCTGCGCCCTGCGTGGATTATCGAGGGCTGAATGACATAACGGTTAAGAATCGTTATCCGCTTCCCCTTATGTCATCAGCCTTCGAGATTCTGCAGGGAGCCAGGTGCTTTACTAAGTTGGACCTTCGTAACGCTTACCATCTCGTGCGCATCAGAGAGGGGGACGAGTGGAAAACGGCGTTTAACACTCCGTTAGGGCATTTTGAGTACCGGGTTCTGCCGTTCGGTCTCGCCAATGCGCCAGCTGTTTTTCAGGCATTAGTTAATGATGTTCTGAGAGACATGCTGAACATCTTTGTTTTTGTCTATCTTGACGATATCCTGATTTTTTCTCCGTCACTCGAGATTCATGTTCAGCACGTTCGACGTGTTCTACAGCGCCTTTTAGAGAATTGTCTCTACGTAAAGGCTGAGAAGTGCTCTTTTCATGTCTCCTCCGTTACTTTTCTCGGTTCCGTTATTTCCGCTGAAGGCATTCAGATGGATTCCGCTAAGGTCCAAGCTGTCAGTGATTGGCCCGTTCCAAGGTCACGTGTCGAGTTGCAGCGCTTTTAGGTTTCGCTAATTTCTATCGGCGTTTCATTCGTAATTTCGGTCAAGTTGCTGCCCCTCTCACAGCTCTTACTTCTGTCAAGACGTGTTTTAAGTGGTCCGGTTCCGCCCAGGGAGCTTTTGATCTTCTAAAAGAACGTTTTACGTCCGCTCCTATCCTCGTTACTCCTGACGTCACTAGACAATTCATTGTCGAGGTTGACGCTTCAGAGGTAGGCGTGGGAGCCATTCTATCCCAGCGCTTCCAGTCTGACGATAAGGTTCATCCTTGCGCTTATTTTTCTCATCGCCTGTCGCCATCTGAGCGCAACTATGATGTGGGTAACCGTGAACTGCTCGCCATCCGCTTAGCCCTAGGCGAATGGCGACAGTGGTTGGAGGGGGCGACGTTCCTTTTTGTCGTTTGGACAGACCATAAGAACCTTGAGTACATCCGTTCTGCCAAACGACTTAATGCCCGTCAAGCTCGTTGGGCGTTGTTTTTCGCTCGTTTCGAGTTTGTGATTTCTTACCGTCCGGGTAGCAAGAACACCAAGCCTGATGCCTTATCCCGTCTGTTTAGTTCTTCTGTGGCTTCTACTGATCCCGAGGGGATTCTTCCTTATGGGCGTGTTGTCGGGTTAACAGTCTGGGGAATTGAAAGACAGGTTAAGCAAGCACTCACGCACACTGCGTCGCCGCGCGCTTGTCCTAGTAACCTCCTTTTCGTTCCTGTTTCCACTCGTCTGGCTGTTCTTCAGTGGGCTCACTCTGCCAAGTTAGCTGGTCATCCCGGTGTTCGAGGCACTCTTGCGTCTATTCGCCAGCGCTTTTGGTGGCCGACTCAGGAGCGTGACACGCGCCGTTTCGTGGCTGCTTGTTCGGACTGCGCGCAGACTAAGTCGGGTAACTCTCCTCCTGCCGGTCGTCTCAGACCGCTCCCCATTCCTTCTCGACCATGGTCTCACATCGCCTTAGACTTCATTACCGGTCTGCCTTTGTCTGCGGGGAAGACTGTGATTCTTACGGTTGTCGATAGGTTCTCTAAGGCGGCACATTTCATTCCCCTCGCTAAACTTCCTTCCGCTAAGGAGACGGCACAAATCATTATTGAGAATGTATTCAGAATTCATGGCCTCCCGTTAGACGCCGTTTCAGACAGAGGCCCGCAATTCACGTCACAGTTTTGGAGGGAGTTCTGTCGTTTGATTGGTGCGTCCGTCAGTCTCTCTTCCGGGTTTCATCCCCAGTCTAACGGTCAAGCAGAGAGGGCCAATCAGACGATTGGTCGCATACTACGCAGCCTTTCTTTCAGAAACCCTGCGTCTTGGGCAGAACAGCTCCCTGGGCAGAATACGCTCACAATTCGCTTCCTTCGTCTGCTACCGGGTTATCTCCGTTTCAGAGTAGTCTGGGTTACCAGCCTCCTCTGT
Organism: Oncorhynchus gorbuscha; assembly: GCF_021184085.1. Taxonomy (NCBI): domain Eukaryota; kingdom Metazoa; phylum Chordata; class Actinopteri; order Salmoniformes; family Salmonidae; genus Oncorhynchus; species Oncorhynchus gorbuscha. The sequence continues at coordinate 19,002,252 of NC_060188.1, read as the reverse complement.
TCTCATCCCAGCTTGCCGAGTCCAGCGTTCCCTCCGCTCAAGCGTTTGTCCAACGTTGTGAGCGCACCTGGAGGAGGGTGAGGTCTGCACTTTGCCGTTACAGGGCACAGACGGTGAGAGCCGCCAATAAACGTAGGATTAAGAGTCCAAGGTATTGTTGCGGCCAGAGAGTGTGGCTTTCCACTCGCAACCTTCCTCTTACGACAGCTTCTCGTAAGTTGACTCCGCGGTTCATTGGTCCGTTCCGTGTCTCCCAGGTCGTCAATCCTGTCGCTGTGCGACTGCTTCTTCCTCGACATCTTCGTCGCGTCCATCCTGTCTTCCATGTCTCCTGTGTTAAGCCCTTTCTTCGCACCCCCGTTCGTCTTCCCTCCCCCTCCCGTCCTTGTCGAGAGCGCACCTATTTACAAGGTACATAAGATCATGGACATGCGTTCTCGGGGACGGGGTCACCAATACTTAGTGGATTGGGAGGGTTACGGTCCTGAGGAGAGGAGTTGGGTTCCGTCTCGGGACGTGCTGGACCGTTCACTCATCGATGATTTCCTCCGTTGCCGCCAGGATTCCTCCTCGAGTGCGCCAGGAGGCGCTCGGTGAGTGGGGGGTACTGTCATGTTTGTCATTTATTATCATGTCTTGTCCCTGTGCTCCCCATTCTATTCGTTTCCCTCTGCTGGTCTTATTAGGTTCTTTCCCTCTTTCTATCCCTCTCTCTCCCCTCCCTCTCTCACTCTCTCGCTCTCTCTTCTCTCTATCGTTCCGTTCCTGCTCCCAGCTGTTCCTATTCCCCTAATCATCATTTAGTCTTCCCACACCTGTTCCCGATCCTTTCCCCTGATTAGAGTCCCTATTTCTTCCTTTGTGTTCCGTTCCTGTCCTGTCGGTTCCTTGTTTAGAATTCACCGTGCTGTGATTGTGTATCGCCCTGTCCTGTCGTGTTTTTGCCTTCATCAGATGCTGCGTGTGAGCAGGTGTCTCTGTCAGCTACGGCCTGCGCCTACCCGAAGCGACCTGCAGTCTGTGGCCGCTTCTCCTGTTATTCCCCTCTACAGACTAGAGGATTTCTGTTATTCCCTGTTTGGACATTTCCTGTTAAGGATTCAGGATTTGTCGTTTTCTGTTTGGACTTGAATAAACTCTGTTTCTGTTAAGTCGCTTTTGGGTCCTCTTTCACCTGCATGACAGTTTGCCCAAATTTATTTTCAAACTGTTTCAAGCTGGTTGTTCATCATTGCTAGACAACCATTTCCAGGTCTTGCCATAGATTTTCAAGTAGAATTAAGTCAAATCCGGAACATTCACTATCTTCTTGGTAAGCAACTCCAGTGTAGATTTTGCTTCTGTTAGGTTATTGTCTTTCTGATCGGTGAATTGTTGGAAAGCTTGAACCAGGTTTTCTTCTTGGATTTTGCATGTGCTTAACTCCGTTCTGTTTCTTTTTTATCCTGAAAAAATCCCCAGTTCTGAACGATTAGAAGCATACCCATAAGATGATGCAGCGATCACTATGCTTGAAAATATGAAGAGTGGTACTCAGTAATGTGCCACATTGTCTTGCAAACTACTAATTCTGAAAATTACTCTCTCCAGAAATAAGTCTCTCACTGTTGCCGCCTGCTACCGACACCCCTCAGCTCCCAGCTGTGCCCTGGACACCATTTGTGAATTGATTGCCCCCCATCTAGCTTCAGAGTTTGTTCTGCTAGGTGACCTAAACTGGGATATGCTTAACACCCCGGCAGTCCTACAATCTAAGCTAGATGCCCTCAATCTCACACAAATCATCAAAGAACCCACCAGGTACAACCCTAACTCTGTAAGCAAGGGCACCCTCATAGACGTCATCCTGACCAACTGGCCCTCCAAATACACCTCCACTGTCTTCAACCAGGATCTCAGCGACCACTGCCTCATTGCCTGTATCCGCCACGGTGCCGCAGTCAAACGACCACCCCTCATCACTGTCAAACGCTCCCTAAAACACTTCTGTGAGCAGGCCTTTCTAATCGACCTGGCCCGGGTATCCTGGAAGGACATTGACCTCATCCCGTCAGTTGAGGATGCCTGGTCATTCTTTAAGAGTAACTGTCATGTTTGTCATTTATTATCATGTCTTGTCCCTGTGCTCCCCATTCTATTCGTTTCCCTCTGCTGGTCTTATTAGGTTCTTTCCCTCTTTCTATCCCTCTCTCTCCCCCTCCCTCTCTCACTCTCTCGCTCTCTCTTCTCTCTATCGTTCCGTTCCTGCTCCCAGCTGTTCCTATTCCCCTAATCAATCATTTAGTCTTCCCACACCTGTTCCCGATCCTTTCCCCTGATTAGAGTCCCTATTTCTTCCTTTGTGTTCCGTTCCTGTCCTGTCGGTTCCTTGTTTAGAATTCACCGTGCTGTGATTGTGTATCGCCCTGTCGTGTCGTGTTTTCCTCAGATGCTGCGTGGTGAGCAGGTGTCTGAGTCTGTCTGGTTCGAGTGCCTTCCCGAGGCAACCTGCTGTTCACCTGCTGTTCAAGATCGAGTCTCCAGTTTGTCCTCGTCATTTCGAGTGAAAGTTGTGTTTTTTTGTTTGTATTCACTTTACTGGATTAAAGACTCTGTTTTCGCCAAGTCGCTTTTGGGTCCTCTTTCACCTGCATGACAGAAGGAACCGACCAAGGAATGGACCCAGCGACTTCAGACGCTCGTTACACTGCCGTCGAGATCCAAGGAGCCATGCTCGGCAGACACGAGCAGGAATTGTCTGCTGCTCGCCATGCCGTGGAGAACCTGGCCGCTCAGGTTTCCGACCTCTCTGGACAGTTCCAGAGTCTACGTCTCGTGCCACCTGTTACTTCCTGGCCTGCCGAGCCTCCAGAACCTAGGGTTAATAACCCACCTTGCTACTCCGGGCAGCCCACTGAGTGCCGCTCCTTTCTCACGCAGTGTGAGATTGTGTTCTCTCTCCAACCCAACACATACTCTAGAGAGAGAGCTCGGGTTGCTTACGTCATTTCACTCCTTACTGGCCGGGCTCGAGAATGGGGCACAGCTATCTGGGAGGCAAGGGCTGATTGCTCTAACAAGTTCCAGAACTTTAAAGAGGAGAGGATTCGGGTTTTTGACCGTTCAGTTTTTGGTAGGGAGGCTTCTAGGGCCCTGGCTTCCTTATGCCAAGGTGAACGGTCCATAACGGATTATTCTATTGAGTTTCGCACTCTTGCTGCCTCTAGTGAGTGGAACGAGCCGGCGCTGCTCGCTCGTTTTCTGGAGGGACTCCACGCAGTGGTTAAGGATGAGATTCTCTCCCGGGAGGTTCCTTCAGATGTGGACTCTTTGATTGCTCTCGCCATCCGCATAGAACGACGGGTAGATCTTCGTCACCGGGCTCGTGGAAGAGAGCTCGCATCAACGGTGTTTCCTGCTCCGCATCGCAACCATCTCCCTCCTCTGGCTCAGAGACTGAGCCCATGCAGCTGGGAGGGATTCGCATCTCGACTAAGGAGAGGGAACGGAGGATCACCAACCGCCTGTGCCTCTATTGCGGAGTTGCTGGACATTTTGTTAATTCATGTCCAGTAAAAGCCAGAGCTCATCTGTAAGCGGAGGGCTACAGGTGAGCGCAACTACTCAAGTCTCTCCATCAAAATCCTGTACTACTTTGTCGGTCCATCTACGCTGGACCGGTTCGGGTGCTACATGTAGTGCCTTGATAGACTCTGGGGCTGAGGGTTGTTTCATGGACGAAGCATGGGTTCGGAAACATGACATTCCTTTCAGAGAGTTAGAGAAGCCTACGCCCATGTTCGCCTTAGATGGTAGTCATCTTCCCAGTATCAGATTTGAGACACTACCTTTAACCCTCACAGTATCTGGTAACCACAGTGAGACTATTTCTTTTTTGATTTTCCGTTCACCGTTTACACCTGTTGTTTTGGGTCATCCCTGGCTAGTATGTCATAATCCTTCTATTAATTGGTCTAGTAATTCTATCCTATCCTGGAACGTTTCTTGTCATGTGAAGTGTTTAATGTCTGCCATCCCTCCCGTTTCTTCTGTTCCTACTTCTCAGGAGGAACCTGGCGATTTGACAGGAGTGCCGGAGGAATATCATGATCTGCGCACGGTCTTCAGTCGGTCCCGAGCCAACTCCCTTCCTCCTCACCGGTCGTATGATTGTAGTATTGATCTCCTTCCGGGGACCACTCCTCCTCGGGGTAGACTATACTCTCTGTCGGCTCCCGAACGTAAGGCTCTCGAGGATTATTTGTCTGTGTCTCTTGACGCCGGTACCATAGTGCCTTCTTCCTCTCCGGCCGGGGCGGGGTTCTTTTTGTTAAGAAGAAGGACGGTACTCTGCGCCCCTGCGTGGATTATCGAGGGCTGAATGACATAACGGTTAAGAATCGTTATCCGCTTCCCCTTATGTCATCAGCCTTCGAGATTCTGCAGGGAGCCAGGTGCTTTACTAAGTTGGACCTTCGTAACGCTTACCATCTCGTGCGCATCAGAGAGGGGGACGAGTGGAAAACGGCGTTTAACACTCCGTTAGGGCATTTTGAGTACCGGGTTCTGCCGTTCGGTCTCGCCAATGCGCCAGCTGTTTTTCAGGCATTAGTTAATGATGTTCTGAGAGACATGCTGAACATCTTTGTTTTTGTCTATCTTGACGATATCCTGATTTTTTCTCCGTCACTCGAGATTCATGTTCAGCACGTTCGACGTGTTCTACAGCGCCTTTTAGAAAATTGTCTCTACGTAAAGGCTGAGAAGTGCTCTTTTCATGTCTCCTCCGTTACTTTTCTCGGTTCCGTTATTTCCGCTGAAGGCATTCAGATGGATTCCGCTAAGGTCCAAGCTGTCAGTGATTGGCCCGTTCCAAGGTCACGTGTCGAGTTGCAGCGCTTTTTAGGTTTCGCTAATTTCTATCGGCGTTTCATTCGTAATTTCGGTCAAGTTGCTGCCCCTCTCACAGCTCTTACTTCTGTCAAGACGTGTTTTAAGTGGTCCGGTTCCGCCCAGGGAGCTTTTGATCTTCTAAGAGAACGTTTTACGTCCGCTCCTATCCTCGTTACTCCTGACGTCACTAGACAATTCATTGTCGAGGTTGACGCTTCAGAGGTAGGCGTGGGAGCCATTCTATCCCAGCGCTTCCAGTCTGACGATAAGGTTCATCCTTGCGCTTATTTTTCTCATCGCCTGTCGCCATCTGAGCGCAACTATGATGTGGGTAACCGTGAACTGCTCGCCATCCGCTTAGCCCTAGGCGAATGGGGACAGTGGTTGGAGGGGGCGACCGTTCCTTTTGTCGTTTGGACAGACCATAAGAACCTTGAGTACATCCGTTCTGCCAAACGACTTAATGCCCGTCAAGCTCGTTGGGCGTTGTTTTTCGCTCGTTTCGAGTTTGTGATTTCTTACCGTCCGGGTAGCAAGAACACCAAGCCTGATGCCTTATCCCGTCTGTTTAGTTCTTCTGTGGCTTCTACTGATCCCGAGGGGATTCTTCCTTATGGGCGTGTTGTCGGGTTAACTGTCTGGGGAATTGAGAGACAGGTTAAGCAAGCACTCACGCACACTGCGTCGCGCGCGCTTGTCCTAGTAACCTCCTTTTCGTTCCTGTTTCCACTCGTCTGGCTGTTCTTCAGTGGGCTCACTCTGCCAAGTTAGCTGGTCATCCCGGTGTTCGAGGCACTCTTGCGTCTATTCGCCAGCGCTTTTGGTGGCCGACTCAGGAGCGTGACACGCGCCGTTTCGTGGCTGCTTGTTCGGACTGCGCGCAGACTAAGTCGGGTAACTCTCCTCCTGCCGGTCGTCTCAGACCGCTCCCCATTCCTTCTCGACCATGGTCTCACATCGCCCTAGACTTCATTACCGGTCTGCCTTTGTCTGCGGGGAAGACTGTGATTCTTACGGTTGTCGATAGGTTCTCTAAGGCGGCACATTTCATTCCCCTCGCTAAACTTCCTTCCGCTAAGGAGACGGCACAAATCATTATCGAGAATGTATTCAGAATTCATGGCCTCCCGTTAGACGCCGTTTCAGACAGAGGCCCGCAATTCACGTCACAGTTTTGGAGGGAGTTCTGTCGTTTGATTGGTGCGTCCGTCAGTCTCTCTTCCGGGTTTCATCCCCAGTCTAACGGTCAAGCAGAGAGGGCCAATCAGACGATTGGTCGCATACTACGCAGCCTTTCTTTCAGAAACCCTGCGTCTTGGGCAGAACAGCTCCCCTGGGCAGAATACGCTCACAATTCGCTTCCTTCGTCTGCTACCGGGTTATCTCCGTTTCAGAGTAGTCTGGGTTACCAGCCTCCTCTGTTCTCATCCCAGCTTGCCGAGTCCAGCGTTCCCTCCGCTCTCAAGCGTTTGTCCAACGTTGTGAGCGCACCTGGAGGAGGGTGAGGTCTGCACTTTGCCGTTACAGGGCACAGACTGTGAGAGCCGCCAATAAACGCAGGATTAAGAGTCCAAGGTATTGTTGCGGCCAGAGAGTGTGGCTTTCCACTCGCAACCTTCCTCTTACGACAGCTTCTCGTAAGTTGACTCCGCGGTTCATTGGTCCGTTCCGTGTTTCCCAGGTCGTCAATCCTGTCGCTGTGCGACTGCTTCTTCCGCGACATCTTCGTCGCGTCCATCCTGTCTTCCATGTCTCCTGTGTTAAGCCCTTTCTTCGCACCCCGTTCGTCTTCCCTCCCCCCTCCCGTCCTTGTCGAGAGCGCACCTATTTACAAGGTACATAAGATCATGGACATGCGTTCTCGGGGACGGGGTCACCAATACTTAGTGGATTGGGAGGGTTACGGTCCTGAGGAGAGGAGTTGGGTTCCGTCTCGGGACGTGCTGGACCGTTCACTCATTGATGATTTCCTCCGTTGCCGCCAGGATTCCTCCTCGAGTGCGCCAGGAGGCGCTCGGTGAGTGGGGGGGTACTGTCATGTTTGTCATTTATTATCATGTCTTGTCCCTGTGCTCCCCATTCTATTCGTTTCCCTCTGCTGGTCTTATTAGGTTCTTTCCCTCTTTCTATCCCTCTCTCTCCCCCTCCCTCTCTCACTCTCTCGCTCTCTCTTCTCTCTATCGTTCCGTTCCTGCTCCCAGCTGTTCCTATTCCCCTAATCAATCATTTAGTCTTCCCACACCTGTTCCCGATCCTTTCCCCTGATTAGAGTCCCTATTTCTTCCTTTGTGTTCCGTTCCTGTCCTGTCGGTTCCTTGTTTAGAATTCACCGTGCTGTGATTGTGTATCGCCCTGTCGTGTCGTGTTTTCCTCAGATGCTGCGTGGTGAGCAGGTGTCTGAGTCTGTCTGGTTCGAGTGCCTTCCCGAGGCAACCTGCTGTTCACCTGCTGTTCAAGATCGAGTCTCCAGTTTGTCCTCGTCATTTCGAGTGAAAGTTGTGTTTTTTTGTTTGTATTCACTTTACTGGATTAAAGACTCTGTTTTCGCCAAGTCGCTTTTGGGTCCTCTTTCACCTGCATGACAGTAACTTCCTCACCATTTTAGATAAGCATGCTCCGTTCAAAAAATGCAGAACTAAGAACAGATACAGCCCTTGGTTCACTCCAGACCTGACTGCCCTCGACCAGCACAAAAACATCCTGTGGCGGACTGCAATAGCATCGAACAGTCCCTGCGATATGCAACTGTTCAGGGAAGTCAGGAACCAATACACGCAGTCAGTCAGGAAAGCTAAGGCCAGCTTCTTCAGGCAGAAGTTTGCATCCTGTAGCTTCAACTCCAAAAAGTTCTGGGACACTGTGAAGTCCATGGAGCACAAGAGCACCTCCTCACAGCTGCCCACTGCACTGAGGCTAGGGAACACGGTCACCACCGACAAATCCATGATTATCGAAAACTTCAACAAGCATTTCTCAACGGCTGGCCATGCCTTCCGCCTGGCTACTCCTACCTCGGCCAACAGCTCCGGCCCCCCCGCAGCTCCTCGCCCAAGCCTCTCCAGGTTCTCCTTTACCCAAATCCAGATAGCAGATGTTCTGAAAGAGCTGCAAAACCTGGACCCGTATAAATCAGCTGGGCTTGACAATCTGGACCCTCTATTTCTGAAACTATCCGCCGCCATTGTCGCAACCCCTATTACCAGCCTGTTCAACCTCTCTTTCATATCGTCTGAGATCCCCAAGGACTGGAAAGCTGCCGCAGTCATCCCCCTCTTCAAAGGGGGAGACACCCTGGATCCAAACTGTTACAGACCTATATCCATCCTGCCCTGCCTATCTAAGGTCTTCGAAAGCCAAGTCAACAAACAGGTCACTGACCATCTCAAATCCCACCGTACCTTCTCCACTATGCAATCTGGTTTCCGAGCCGGTCACGGGTGCACCTCAGCCACACTCAAGGTACTAAACGACATCATAACCGCCATCGATAAAAGACAGTACTGTGCAGCCGTCTTCATCGACCTTGCCAAGGCTTTCGACTCTGTCAATCACCATATTCTTAATCGGCAGACTCAGTAGCCTCGGTTTTTCGGATGACTGCCTTGCCTGGTTCACCAATTACTTTGCAGACAGAATTCAGTGTGTCAAATCGGAGGGCATGTTGTCCGGTCCTCTGGCAGTCTCTATGGGGGTGCCACAGGGTTCAATTCTCGGGCCGACTCTTTTCTCTGTATATATCAATGATGTTGCTCTTGCTGCGGGCGATTCCCTGATCCACCTCTACGCAGACGACACCATTGTATACACTTTCGGCCCGTCATTGGACACTGTGCTATCTAACCTCCAATCGAGCTTCAATGCCATACAACACTCCTTCTGTGGCCTCCAACTGCTCTTAAACGCTAGTAAAACCAAATGCATGCTTTTCAACCGATCGCTGCCTGCACCCGCATGCCCGACTAGCATCACCACACTGGATGGTTCCGACCTTGAATATGTGGACACCTATAAGTACCTAGGTGTCTGGCTAGACTGCAAACTCTCCTTCCAGACCCATATCAAACATCTCCAATCGAAAATCAAATCAAGAATCGGCTTTCTATTCCGCAACAAAGCCTCCTTCACTCACGCTGCCAAGCTTACCCTAGTAAAACTGACTATCCTACCGATCCTCGACTTCGGCGACGTCATCTACAAAATTGCCTCCAACACTCTACTCAGCAAACTGGATGCAGTTTATCACAGTGCCATCCGTTTTGTCACTAAAGCACCTTATACTACCCACCACTGCGACTTGTATGCTCTAGTCGGCTGGCCCTCGCTACATATTCGTCGCCAGACCCACTGGCTTCAGGTCATCTACAAGGCCATGCTTGGCAAAGCTCCTCCTTATCTCAGCTCACTGGTCACGATGGCAACACCCATCCGTAGCACACGCTCCAGCAGGTGTATCTCATTACTGTGTTATTGACTTGTTAATTGTTTATTCCATGTGTAACTCTGTGTTGTCTGTTCACACTGCTATGCTTTATCTTGGCCAGGTCGCAGTTGCAAATGAGAACTTGTTCTCAACTAGCCTACCTGGTTAAATAAAGGTGAAATAAAAATAAATAAAATAAAAATTGATCATCCCTAAAGCCAACACCTCATTCGGCCACCTTTCGTTCCAGTACTCTGCTGCCTGTGACTGGAACGAATTGCAAAAATCGCTGAAGTTGGAGACTTTTATCTCCCTCACCAACTTCAAACATCAGCTAGCTGAGCAGCTAACCCGATCGCTGCAGCTGTACATAATCTATTGGTAAATAGCACACCCATTTTCACCTACCTCATCCCCACAGTTTTTATTTATTTACTTTTCTGCTCTTTTGCACACCAATATCTCTACCTGTACATGATCATCTGATCATTTATCACTCCAGTGTTAATCTGCAATATTGTAATTATTCGCCTACCTCCTCATGCCTTTTGCACACATTGTATATAGACTCCCCGTTTTTCTCTGTGTTATTGACTTGTTAATTGTTTACTCCATGTGTAACTCTGTGTTGTCTGTTCACACTGCTATGCTTTATCTTGGCCAGGTCGCAGTTGCAAATGAGAACCTGTTCTCAACTAGCCTACCTGGTTAAATAAAGGTGAAATAAAAAAAATATATAAAAAAATATATATTTGTGTTCTGTACAGACTTCCTTCTTTTCGCTTTGTCAATTAGGTAAGTATTGTGGAGTAACTACAATCTTGTTGATCCATCCTCAGTTATTCCTATCACAGCCATTAAACTCTGTAACTGTTTTAAAGTTACCATTGGCCTAATGGTGAAATCCCTGTACGGTTTCCTTCCCCTCCGGCAACTGAGTTAGGAAGGATGCCCGTATCTTTGTAGTGACTGGGTGTATGAATACACCATCCAAAGTGTAATTAATAACTTCACCATGCTCAAAGGGATATTCACAAATATGTGCCCTTCTTTGTGAGGCATTGGAAAAAACGTCCCTGGTCTTTGTGGTTGAACCGGTGTTTGAAACTCACTGCTCAACTGAGGGACCTTTACAGATAATTGTATGTGTGAGATGAAGAGATGAGGTAGTCATTCAAAAACCATGTTAAACACTATTATTGCACACAGAGTGAGTCCATACAACTTATTACATGACTTGTTAATCACATCTTTATTCCTGAACTTATTTAGGTGTAGTTATTGACTCAAGACATTTCAGCTAGTTTTTTAAAATTGATTTGTAAACTTTTTCGAAAAACATAATTCCACTTTGACATCATGCGTATGGTGTGTAGGCCACTGACAAAAAAAATCTACATTTGATACATTTTCAAATTCAGGCTGTAACACAATCACATGTGGGAAAAGTCCAGGGGTGTGAATACTTTCTGAAGGCACTGTATCTGTCTGGCTCTTCACCTTATGTTTGTTTCCCTTTGGGCAGGTCTGGTTTCACTGAGTTATTCCTAGAACATTCCAACTTAAGTGAGGTTACATAAAGGAAACCTTAAGTGAGGTTACATAATGAAACCTTAAGTGAGATTGCATAAGGGAACCTTAAGTAGGGTTACATAAGGAAACCTTAAGTGAGATTGCATAAGGGAACCTTAAGTAGGGTTACATAAGGAAACCTTAAATGAGATTGCATAAGGGATTTTTGTATTCTCATCTGAGCTTAAATCTAAAGAGGTTATTACATACAACTGTAGAACTATACTCAAATATCCCTAGATATATGATTAGTATAATAAATGCATCACCCCACTATGCAGTTAAGAACACTGTTTTGGCTGTCAAAAACATGAAAGGACAAGGACTGGCACTACAGTGAAAGTTCTACATGACATTTTTGGGAAGTGTTGATGATAAATAGTGGAGTCAGTCCGTTTGGAGTTTGTATGCTACTTGCTCTTTTCATACCATGCTGTTATGTTGGTAAACAGCAGTAAATATTGTCAGGTAGCTGTGATAGAGCAGGTAACTCCGCTACTGGTCTTCCTCTCTATTCCTCTCCCCCATCCCTCTCTCGTTCTGTTTACACCCCGTCTGTTTTGCTTCATTCCACTCCACCTTTCCATAATCTGTTTTTCAGCGAACGTGTGAGTATGTTTATAGAAGAGAAAGGGAGAGTGAGTTAAGTGTGGTCTGATTGAGGAGGTGGAATGGGCTGATAGAAAGAAGAAGGGAGGAGAAAGAGACAGGGAGGGCTGAGAAAGAGGGAGTAGGGGGAAACAGACGGGTGGGGGGAGAAGAGGTATAAAAGTATAAAAGCCTTGCTAAACAGAATAAAGAAATATCCCCAGAGAGAGAGAGGGATTCTGAAAGAGACTTTACCAGAGAGTTGACACCATAACTATCTTCTTAGGGTAAGTACAACTATCTCATAGCTACATAACAATATACTATCCACAATACATTAAAAACAAGATATACATTTGATATTGGTAACTTTGTTTTAACTCCAACAGAAATCAAATCCCATAAAGGAGGTTAATGTTTAGGTGTAAATATTGTCTGTCACTTTTTGCAGCCTAAAATTAACTGTAAATAACAAAACATACAGACTTTGATCCATTAAAAATAGTGATACAGTGAGATGCATGGGTACAGCCTTCAGTTTATTTGATGTGCTACTGAGTGCTGAGTGAGTAGGGGTCATTAGCCTGGTGGTGCAGTTTTGTGGGTTAGTAGCATCCTGCATGGTAAAGTTTTTTTTCCAGTGAGGTGAGCACATTCTGGCCTGGGGGGGGGTCTCAGGGCCTGCTGTGTGTTTGTCAGGCTTCATACGCGCATAAAAGGCTGCAGACGATGCTGTCAGCACCTCACTAACACACACACACACCCACTCATTGATATCCTCGTAACCCTTTTGCCTGTAAGGTCTGTGAGCTCCCTCCCTGTGGGCCAGCTGTGCCCCATGCCTGGGGGGTGACATGTGCCATTGGGTATGTAAAGGAGGGGCGTTGTACCAGGTTGTCATCCTACCCTATAAACACAGGAGGCGACAGGGTCTGCCATGGGGCACATGGATGTGGGTGAATGTGGGGTTTTTTGTTCGCAAGGTTGGGGTCTTGTTGACTATTTGTACAGGTGTCAAAAACGTGGCAAGGTCACTGTGTGTGTGTGTGTGTGTGTGTGTGTGTGTGTGTGTGTGTGTGTGTGTGTGTGTGTGTGTGTGTGTGTGTGTGTGTGTGTGTGTGTGTGTGTGTGTGTGTGTGTGTGTGTGTGTGTGTGTGTGTGTGTGTGTGTGCGTGCGTGTGCGGGCGTGTGTGGACGTGTTTAACTATACTTGTGGGGACCAGTAGTCCCTACAAGAATAGTAAACTCACAAACATTTGACAAACTGGAGACATTTTGTTAGGTTCAGGGTTAGGGTTAGGAGCTAGGGTTAGTTTTAGGGTTAGGTTTAGGGTTAAGGTTAGGTTTTTTGGTTAAGATTAGGTGTCCCTAACATCCAGTCATACAAAAATAACATTGGTTTTGGGAATTTGTTTGTTTGCCCTCTACTCTGAAAATACATAAATGTATAGGCCTAGATATTATTATTTTTGTTGACATTGAGAAATAGTGTGTAGTCAATGGATTTATGGCTGTGTTAACATGTACATGAACCCACATACAGACCCATGTAGACTCTTTACCATCAGTTCACTTGTTTTATAGCTGTCACAGTCCCTAACGTACAGTAACGTCATGCGCTCCCTCCATGCCTTCTTTCTCCCATGGTGGTGGTGGTATTATGACACATTTTAACATCAGTCTTCTCTCCAGCAGACCAAGAGACCGACAGACTGCCAGAATGAGGATGAGGACTCTCCTCCAGTGTGTGGCCCTGTCTGTCACCATCTCTCTCTGCGTCTGCTACGGTACATTTCTACAAATCAACGCTACGTCAATTCAGAATCTTTTTAGTAAACCTGGTGATCTACAGTGATAAGTCACGGATAACTTTCCCCTTCTTTTCCACAGATTCTCAAGAAAGCACGGAATCCTTTGAAGGTCATAGGCCATTTAGTGAATTCAATATGATTTTGTCACTGAAATCTGTATGACCGCTCCTGTTGAGATGGGGGTAATTTCTTCTAATAAAATGGTTTTATTTAATTCCATGACATTCCAGATGTGTTTGTCAGCCCTTCCCGAGCCAACTCATTCATCAACCCACAGAGTCCACAGAGGGGAAGTGCCTACAACACTCCATCAAGAGGCAGCACTTACAGGAGGTACCACACACACGATCCCTGGCCAACCCACAATACCCCATAATGTCAAAGCTGAAATGTCTTGAATCAATAACTATTCACCCCCTTGTTATGTTAAGCCTAAATAAGTTTAGGAGTAAAAATGTGCTAAAAAAAGCCACATAATAAGTTTCATGGACTCACTCTGTGTACGATAATAGGTTTTAACATGATTTTTGAATGACTACTTCATCTCCTCACCTCACACATACAGATAATTGTAAGGTCCCTCAGTCGAGCAGGGAATTTCAAACACAGATTAAATCACAAAGATCAGGGAGGTTTTCCAATGCCTCACAAAGAAGGGCACCTATTTGTATTTTTTATATTTTTAAATCACACATTAAATATCCCTTTGAGCATGGTGAAGTTATTAATTACACTTTGGATGGTGTATCAATACACCCAGTCACTACGGGCATCCTTCCTAACTCAGTTGCCGGAGGGGAAGGAAACCGTACAGGGATTTCACCATTAGGCCAATGGTAACTTTAAAACAGTTACAGAGTTTAATGGCTGTGATAGGAATAACTGAGGATGGATCAACAACATTGTAGTTACTCCACAATACTAACCTAATTGACAAAGCGAAAAGAAGGAAGTCTGTACAGAACACAAATATTCCACAACATGCATCCTGTTTGCAAGGCAATAAAGTAAAACTGCAAAACAAAGCAATTAACTGTTTGTCCTGAATACATAGTGTTATTTTGGGGGCAAATCCAATACAACACATTACTGAGTACCACTCATGTTATGGGTATGCATGTAATCATTTCGGACTGGGCAGTTTTTCAGGATTAAAAAAAACATTTACGGAATGGAGCTAAGTGCAGGAAAAAAAATCCTAGAGGAAAACCTGGTTCAGTCTGCTTTCCACCAGACACAGAGATTAAGTCACCTTTCAGGAGGACAATAACCTAAAACACAAGGCCAAATCTACACGGGAGTTGCTTACCAAGAAGACCGTGAATGTTTCTGAGTGACCGAGTTACAGTTTTGTCTTAAATCTGCTTGAAAATCTATGGCCAGACTTGAAAATGGTTGTCTAGCAATGATCAGTAACTATTTTGACAGAGCTTGAAGAATTTTGAAAAGAATAATGGGCAAATATTGTACAATCCAGGTGTGCAAAGCTCTTACACGGAACCCAAACAGGCTGTGCGTGTGCGCCATCGTGCGCTATCGTGAATAAATGTATTTTGTCCCCCTACACCAAACGCGATCACGACACGCAGGTTAAAATATCAAATCAAACTCTGAATCAATTCCATTAAGTTGGGGACAGGTCGAAAAGCATTAAACATGTATGGCAATGTAGCTAGTTAGCTTGCACTTGTTAGATAATTTGTACTATTTAGCTAGCTTGCTGTTGCTAGCTAATTTGTCCTGGGATATAAACATTGAGTTGTTATTTTACCTGAAATGCACAAGGTCCTCTACTCTGACAAATTAATCCACACATGAAACGGCCAACCGAATCGTTTCTAGTCATCTCTCCTCCTTCCAGGCTTTTTCATAGTTGAACCTATATGGTGATTGCATCTAAACGTTCATAGTATTACCACGACTACCGGCAAAACAGTTAAGTCTTTCAATCACCCACGTGGGTATAACCAATGAGGAGATGGCACGTGGGTACCTGCTTCTATAAACCAATGAGGAGATGGCACGTGGGTGCCTGCTTCTATAAACCAATGAGGAGATGGCACGTGGGTACCTGCTTCTATAAACCAATGAGGAGATAGGAGAGGCAGAACTTTCAGGACAATCTGTGTCAGAAATAGTAATGACTTCTATTTTAGAAGACACTTGTTGGCGCGCGCGAGCAGTGTGGGTGCAATAATTGAATAACATGGATTTGTACATTTATTTTGCGACGCTCGCGCACGACGTGTCCGATCTGGTCAGCATGTTAGAGACTTACCCAGAAAGACTCACGGCTGTAATCGCTGCCAAAGCTGATTCTAACATATATTGGCTCAAGGGTGTGAATGCTTATGTAAATGGTTATTTTTGTATTTAAATATCAATACATTTGCTAACATTTGTAAAAACACGTTTTTAGAAGAAATATCCATTTAAACCATTTAGAAATCTGTCTGTAACACAACAAAATGTGTAAGAAGTCAAGGAATATGAATACTTTCTGAAGGCACTGTAGGCCTCTGTGTTCTTTGTTTATCTGTGTTTCATAATGGTTGACTGTGATTGTAGTTGACTTGTGTCTGTGTTTCAGAACAATGAAGTCTCCAGCGGAGAGGCGCACAGAGACATGTGAGGACTACTCTCCCTGTCGCTTCTTTGCCCATCGCTATGGTTACCAGCTGGCCTATCAGAGATATTTTGGAGCCCGGAATCCAGGCACGACGGGGAGCCGTGGATTCTGAGTCCCTGTCCATCTTATCATAGCAATTATTCCTGCTATTGATTTACTGTACGCTCATTCAACACACTGACATTACGTAACAGGATTGGTTCGAATTGGTTCGGTGATATGTGACAAATATATGAAAACATATCAGTAAATCAATTACGTATATAGTGATCCAATAATCTTGCGCATTTATATAATTCAAGCGCCATTTATTGTATAACTTTATAGCCTACTCACAATCACCACACCCTCAAAGAATAACTGCTTTCAGAAATCTGTGTTTGTGAAGATTAGCTTCACACCCACCTCCATTGTTCCCCTTTTCCATCCACACTAAGACAACAGTCTCTGTCTAACCCATATGTATTTATATGCATTAAAAAGTGTTTTTGAAGAGTTTCTTACATTCATTGTCTAAATCCTATGGTGTCACGATATTCCTCAGAGGGGCTTAGTAACCTTACTTGTGGGCTATAGAATTCCACCTCATTTGGTTCCACGTGTTGCCAAATTTCAGTTGAATATGATTTTGAATAGGGAGCAGATGTGTGAACACTAATAGCTGTCCCAGTTTGACCAGTGTGGTAGCAACAAATCAGAAAAATGTAGTGTTGAAACAATAAAAGCCAAGGGAACGAAAATAGTACAGCAGAATACACAACCAGGAACAAACACGTTCCTCTATTACATAACCGAAGGTCACAATAATTCATCCCGCACAAAGAAACAGGCGGGCCGGCTGTCTACTAAAGCCCAACTGATGATTCACGAACAGGTGCTAACAATAAACATACAAGGAGGGGGAGGAAAGACAATCAGTGGCAGCTAATAGGCCGGTGACGACAACCGCCGAGCGCCACCCGACCGGGAAGGGAAGCCACCCTCGGTCGGACTCGTGACAGTACCCCCCACCCTGACACGCGGCTCCCGCAGCGTACCGACACCGGCCTCGAGGTCGCCCCGGAGGACGAGGTGCAGGGCGATCCGGATGGAGGCGATGGAAATCCCTCAACATTGATGGATCCAAGATGTCCCCCACCGGTACCCAGCACCTCTCCTCCGGACCGTACCCCTCCCAGTCCACGAGGTACTGCAGGACCCCTCGATGTCCAGAGGGAGGGGGGGGAGACCTCCGGCACCTCACTGTCCTGCAGGGGACCAGCTACCACCGGCCTGAGGAGAGACACATGAAACGAGGGGTTAATACGATAATAGGAAGGGAGTTGTAATCGATAACACACCTCGTTTATTCTCCTCAGGACTTTAAAGGGCCCTACACACTGCGGACCCAGCTTCCGGCAGGGCAAACGGAGGGGCAGGTTTCGGGTCGAGAGCCAGACCCTGTCCCCCGGTACAAACACGGGGGCCTCACTGCGGTGGCGGTCAGTACTCCTCTTCCGCCGTCCACTCGCTTGTTGGAGAGATTCCTGGACGGCGCTCCAGGTCTCCTTGGAGCGCTGTACCCATTCCTCCACCGCAGGAGCTTCGGTCTGGCTCGGACGCCATGGTGCCAGGACCGGTTGGTACCCCAACACACACTGAAAAGGGGACACGTTAGTAGAGGAGTGGCGTAGTGAGTTCTGGGCCATTTCAGCCCAGGGAATGTATCGTGCCCACTCCCCTGGCCGATCCTGGCAATACGACCGCAGAAACCTACCCACCTCCTGGTTCACTCTCTCCACCTGCCCATTACTCTCGGGGTGATAACCGGAGGTCAGGCTGACAGAGACCCCCAAACGTTCCATGAATGCCCTCCATACTCGGGACGTGAATTGGGGCCCCCGATCAGAAACGATGTCCTCCGGCACCCCGTAGTGCCGAAAGACGTGAGTGAATAATGCCTCCGCAGTCTGTAGGGCGGTAGGGATACCGGGCAACGGGAGGAGACGGCAGGACTTAGAGAACCGATCCACAATCACTAGAACCGTACTGTTCCTCTGAGACGGGGGAAGATCGGTCAGGAAATCTACGGATAGATGTGACCATGGCCGTTGTGGAGCGGGGAGTGGTTGGAACTTCCCTCTAGGAAGGTGCCTAGGAGCCTTACTCTGGACGCACACCGAACAGAAGGAGACATAAACCTTAACGTCCTTAGCCAAGGTAGGCCACCAATACCTCCCCCGAAGGCTCCCCACTGTCCTCGTCACCCCAGGGTGACCCGAGGAGGGTAGGACATGAGCCCACCGAATCAGTTGGTCCCGAACACCAAGCGGCATGTACTTTCGCCTCACCGGACACTGAGGAGGCGCGGGTTCCGCCTGTAACGCCCGCTCGATGTCCGAGTCCACCTCCCATACCACTGGTGCTACCAGCCTTGAGGCAGGAAGGATGGGAGTAGGTTCAGTGGACCTATCCTCTGTGTTGTAAAGGCAGGACAGTGCGTCAGCCTTTACGTTCTGGGAGCCCGGTCTATAAGACAATGTAAACCGGAACCGGGTGAAGAACATGGCCCACCTTGCCTGACGTGGGTTAAGTCTAATAGCTGCCCGAATATACTCCAGATTCTGGTGGTCGGTCCAGATGAGAAAGGGGTGCTTAGCCCCCTCAAGCCAGTGTCTCCACACCTTCAGAGCTCTGACCACCGCTAGCAACTCCCGGTCCCCCACATCATAGTTATGCTCCGCTGGGCTGAGCTTCCTTGAGAAGAAAGCGCAGGGGTGGAGTTTTGATGGCGCACCCGAGCGCTGTGATAGCACGGCACCCACCCCAGCCTCGGAGGCGTCCACCTCCACTATGAATGCTAGAGAGGGGTCCGGATGCGCCAACACGGGTGCATCCGTGAACAGCGCCTTCAACTTGTTGAAAGCTCCGTCCGCCTCTGCTGACCACTGTAACCGCACCGGGCCCCCCTTCAGCAGTGAGGTAATGGGAGCCGCTACCTGGCCAAAACCCCGGATAAACCTCTGGTAGTAGTTGGCAAAACCCAAAAACCGCTGCACCTCTTTTACCGTGGTCGGAGTTGGCCAATTACGCACGGCCCTAATGCGGTCACCCTCCATCACCACCCCCGAGGTGGAAATGTGATAACCCAGGAAGGAGAGAGAACACGCATTTCTCAGCCTTGACGTATAGGTCATGCTCCAGCAGTCTACCAAGCAACTTGCGTATCAGAGACACATGCGCGGTGTGAGTGGCCCGAGTAGATCAGAATGTCATCGATATAAACAACCACTCCCTGCCCGCACAGGTCCCTGAGAATCTCGTCTACAAAGGATTGAAAAATGGCTGGAGCATTCTTTAACCCATACGGCAGGACGAGGTACTCATAGTGGGCAGATGTGGTACTAAACGCGGTTTTCCACTCGTCTCCCTTCCAAATACGCACCAGACTATACGCGCTCCTGAGATCCAGTTTTGTGAAGAACTGCGCTCCGTGAAATGATTCCACCGCCGTAGCGATGAGAGGTAGAGGGTAACTATAACCCACTGTGATGGCGTTTAGACCTCTATAATCAATACACGGACGCAAACCTCCCTCCTTTTTCTTCACAAAAAAGAAACTTGAGGAGACGGATGAGATGGAGGGCCGAATGTACCCCTGTCCCAGCGACTCCGTGACATATGTCTCCATCGTGACTCTTGGGAAGCGCAGCGTTTACCTGGAGATCTATCGTACAATCCCTTCCCGGTCAATGAGGTGGTAATTTAGTCGGTTTCACTTTACTGAAAGCGATTGCCAAATCGGCATACTCGGGGGGAATGCACACCGTGGAACCCTGGTCTGGACTTTCCACCGACGTGGCACCGATGGAAACTCCCAAACACCTTCCAGAACACTCCTCTGACCACCGCTGGAGAACTCCCTGTCTCCACGAAATTTTAGGATTTTGCGGGGCCAGCCAGGGAATCCCTAGCTCCACTAGAAACGCAGGCGAATCAATAATATAAAGACTGATACGCTCCCTATGATTCCCCTGCGTCACCATGTCCAGTGGAACCGTGGTCGACCCTGACCATCCCTGACCTTAATGGTCGGCTATCTAGGGAGTGCACGGGAAAAGGAGAATCTATTGGCACCAGCGGAACCCCTAATTTAAGAGTGAGTCCGCGATCCATAAAGTTCCCAGCTGCGCCTGAATCGACTAGCGCCCTATGCTGGGAAGAGGGAAAAAAGTAAAGGAAAAAAGTTAAGACAAACATGTGGCCAATGAGTTTTGGGTGAGTCTGATGCTGACTCACCTGGGGTGATCGAGAAGCGTTCCGCCTGCCATCTCTACTCCCAGACGGACCCCCCCCCAGCACCGATCGGCCTGTGTCCACCACAGTTGGTGCAGGGAAGGCCTCCTCCTCCGGTACCCTTCGGCACGGCCCCTCCCAACTCCACCGGAATGGGAGCGGAGGGGCTGGGTGGTGGAACACGCAGGACCCTCTCCGAACGCCCGCGGGCAGCCAGTAGATTGTCCAATCGGATCGATTAGCTCATCCAGGGAAAGAGCGGTCTCCCGACACGCTAGCTCCCTGCGGGCGTCCTCCCGGAGACTACACCTGTAGTGTTCAATAAGGGCCCTGTCGTTCCACCCAGATCCTGCTGCCAAGGTCCGGAACTCCAGCACGTAATCCTGGGCGCTCCTCTTCTCCTGCTTGAGATTAAATAGTCGTTCTCCCACCGCTTGGCCCTCTGGAGGGTGATCAAACACGGCACGGAAGCGGCGGGAGTCTGGGCTGAGTCTGGGCCACTCCAGACTGCGTTCGCCCACTCCAGAGCATGACCCGTGAGGCAGGAGATGAGGACACTCACCCTCTCCGCTCCCGAGGGAGTGGGTCTGACGGTGGCCAGGTTTAGCTCCAGTTGGAGTAAAAACCCCTGGAAAACCGCCGCCGCTCCATCATAAGACCTCGGGAGCGTCAGACGGAGGGTGCTGGAGTCGGGAGATGGGGAGTCCGGAGCCAGGGGTGCCGAAGGTGGAGAGAGGAGACCACTCCTCTCCCATCGGTCCATTTTCTCCATCATTTGATCCATCGCCGATCCGATCCGATGGAGGACGGTGGTGTGGTGAAGAACCCGTTCCTCCATCGATGGGAGAGAGTTGGCTGCTGCTCCTGCTGACTCCATTCAATATGGTGAGTGATTCTGTAATGCTCCGGGTGTCGTGGGTGTGGAGTCAGACGCAGGAAACAGAGAGTGCAATACTGTGCTCTTTAATGCACTAACGCAACACTGGGTGCTCAAAACCAAAATGCCCCAAACACGGGGGACAAAAATAGTACAGCAGAATACACGACCAGGAGCAAACACGTTCCTCTACTACCTAACCGAAGGTCACAATAATTAATCCCGCACAAAGAAACAGGTGGGCCGGCTGTCTAATAAAGCCCAACTAATGATTCACGAACAGGTGCTAACAATAAACATACAAGGAGGGGGAGGAAAGATAATCAGTGGAAGCTATTAGGCCGGTGATGCCGAGCGCCACCCGACTGGGAAGGGAAGCCACCCTCGGTCGGACTCGTGACATCTTCCACTTTTGGAATGTAAATGTATATATTTTTGGTAATTTTTTCCCTAACTTTTGTAAATGGGAGCATCAATGGTATCAATAGAAAATACAAATTCCCAGGTCACATACAAAAATAAGTAGTCAGCTGGTCACTGGTTTTGTTGACAAAATGCAGCTCCTTACCGTACCATAAGAACCAGAGGTCATCTGAACACAGTGAATGTCTCTAGAAGATGAGAGAGTCACAAGCATCACACTGGATCTGGCCATGGCACACCCACGAACAGTGGTGTAAAGTACTTAAGTAAAAATATTTTCAAGTACTGCGTAAGTAATTTTTTGGGGGTATCTGTACTTACTATTTATATTATTATATTATTTATATTATTTTATTTTATTTACCTCACTATATTCCCGTAGAAAATATTGTTATTTTTACTCCATACATTTTCCCTGACAACCCAAAGTCCTCCCTACATTTTCAAGGCTTAGCAGGACAGGGAAATTGTGAAATTCACGCACTTATCAAGAGAACACATGGCCATCCCTACTGCCCATGGTCTGGCGGACTCACTAAACACAAATGCATCTTTTGTAAATAATGTCTGAGATTTGGAGTGTGCCCCTGACTATCCGTACATTTTAAAAATAAGAACATGGTGCCTTCCGCTTTGCTTATTATAAGGAATTTAAAATTATTTATAATTTTACTTTTGATACTTAAGTATATTTTAGCAATTCAATTTACTTTTGATACTTAAGTACATTTAAAACCAGATACTTTTAGACTTTTACTCAAGTAGTATTTTACTGGGTGACTTTCACTTTTACTTGAGTAACTTTCTATTAAGGTATCTATACTTTTACTCAAGTGTGACAATAGGGTACTTCTTCCACCACTGCCCACGAACGGGCAGTCAGATTGATGTTTTTTTGTGATTCCGCAGAACCAAAATGTTCATAATGAAGGCTTTGCTAGGATAGATTTCTGAACTTTGTCTCTACATCGAGGAACGACATCAGCACATACCCAGACGCTGAAATTACACCCCACATTGTCAAGGCCCAGAAGTCCGACTTGGAAAGAAACTGAGAGAGCAAAATATAGAGGGACATTTCCCTTAAGGGTGAGGTCTTTCAATAAGGTCTTTACACAACCCTTAAGGGTGAGGTCTCTACATTCTGCAATGCTGTCAAGCAATAATGTGCTACTTAAGAAGTTGAACATGAGTGAGGAAAAGGCAACAAGTAATAGAATAGAATGGTGCAAAATAGAATATAATGGAGCAGAATAGAATAGAATGAAGCAGAATAGAAAATAATGGAGCAGAATAGAATGGAGCCGAATAGAATATAATTTTGTTCTACTTCAGTAGTTGAACAATTTATGTGTTTTAGTTTTTATATGCCTATCAATGCTCCATAGAGGCACTGGATATACCATAGTATGTGTATTACTGGTGAATGAATGTACAATCAACAATCAATCTAAAAATTGCTTTCAGTTTCTTCATATAGGAAATCGCTGTGGTTTGTTATAAAAAAGCAAAACCTCTGATCAAAAGTCTGTCACATAATGACGGATGTCGGTTTCTCTTCTTGTTCGATTAGTATCATATGGTTTTATCAACTAGTAGTTAGTTAGTGGTTTGAATAGGATGTCGTGTGGGCATGCTGTAAAACTCGGACCTCTTGAGGTTGTCTGGTGGTATTGCACATTTAAAGGAGTGTTGTCTTTATACAGTGGGGTCTGAAATTATTGACACCCTTGATAAAGATGAGCAAAAATGCCTGTATAAAATAAATAATTCAAATACTGAGCTATATTGTATGCAACAAAAAAAGTGGGACATTTTCATTCTCTATTTTCATGTCATCCAACAAATGTAAACGCCTGGAGTTTGCTAAAGTACTTGTTACATTTCAAATGCTTAGCAGGACAGGAAAATTGTCCAATTCACACACTTATCAAGAGAACCCCCCTGGTCGTCCCTACTGCATCTGATCTGGCAGACTCACTAAACACACATGCTATGTTTGTAAATTATGTCTGAGTGTTGGAGTGTGCCCCTGGCTATCTGTAAATTATGTCTGAGTGTTGGAGTGTGCCCCTAGCTATCTGTAAATTATGTCTGAGTGTTGGAGTGTGCCCCTAGCTATCTGTAAATTATGTCTGAGTGTTGGGGTGTGCCCCTAGCTATCTGTAAATTATGTCTGAGTGTTGGAGTGTGCCCCTAGCTATCTGTAAATTATGTCTGAGTGTTGGAGTATGCCCCTAGCTATCTGTAAATTATGTCTGAGTGTTGGAGTGTGCCCCTAGCTATCTGTAAATTATGTCTGAGTGTTGGAGTGTGCCCCTAGCTATCTGTAAATTATGTCTGAGTGTTGGAGTGTGCCCCTAGCTATCTGTAAATTATGTCTGAGTGTTGGAGTGTGCCCCTAGCTATCTGTAAATTATGTCTGAGTGTTGGGGTGTGCCCCTAGCTATCTGTAAATTATGTCTGAGTGTTGGAGTGTGCCCCTAGCTATCTGTAAATTATGTCTGAGTGTTGGAGTATGCCCCTAGCTATCTGTAAATTATGTCTGAGTGTTGGAGTGTGCCCCTAGCTATCTGTAAATTATGTCTGAGTGTTGGATGCTATCTGTAAATTATGTCTGAGTGTTGGAGTGTGCCCTATCTGTAAATTATGTCTATCTATCTGTAAATTATGTCTGAGTGTTGGAGTGTGCCCCTAGCTATCTGTAAATTATGTCTGGGTGTTGGAGTGTGCCCCTGGCTATCTGTAAATTATGTCTGGGTGTTGGAGTGTGCCCCTAGCTATCTGTAAATTATGTCTGGGTGTTGGAGTGTGCCCCTGGCTATCTGTAAATTATGTCTGGGTGTTGGAGTGTGCCCCTAGCTATCTGTAAATTATGTCTGGGTGTTGGAGTGTGCCCCTAGCCATCCGTTAAAACAATTGAAATAGTGCCGTGTGGTTTGTTTCATAATATAAGGAATGTAAAATTATTCATACTGTCACGCCTTGGTCTTAGTATTATGTGTTTTATTTTATTATTTGTTCAGGCCAGGGTGTGACATGGGTTTTTTGTGTTGTCGTATTGGGTTTTTTGTAGGCATTGGGATTGTGGCTGATTAGGGGTGTGTCTAGCATAGGCTTGGCTGCCTGAGGCGGTTCTCAATCAGAGTCAGGTGATTCTCGTTGTCTCTGATTGGGAACCATATTTAGGTAGCCTGGGTTTCACTGTGTATTTCGTGGGTGATTGTTCCTGTCTCTGCGTAGTTGTTCACCAGATAGGCTGTATAGGTTTTCACGTTCCGTTTGTTGTTTTGTAATCTTTATAAGTTATTTCATGTATCGCTATTCTTCATTAAAGAACATGAGTAACCACCACGCTGCATTTTGGTCCGCTTCTCCTTCAACAGACGAACGCCGTTACATATACTTTATATGTATTTTAGCAATTACATTTACTTTTGATACTTACGTATATTTAAAACCAATATTTAAAACCAAAACCAAATTTTGTATTTGTAGTATTTTAATGGATATCTTTCACTTTTACTTTAGTCATTTTCTATTAAGATATCTCTACTTGTACTCAAGTATTACGATTAGGTACGTTTTCCACCACTGTGTATTAGTATAAAATAATAGCATTTCCAAATTTTTGGAGCATACAATTTAACTCAGTAATATAATTATTTAATTTCCAAATCTTTGGAGCATACAATTTAACTCAGTAAAATAATTATTAATTTCATCTTCATCAAGAGTGTACATTTCGGCCCCCACTGTAGGTGTGGGAATTATTAGAGACATGTACATATGTTTTACAACAGTTAAGTATAAGTATAAAAGGTGGAACAACATTTTTTCATGGGGTTTAAAAAAAAGACGTTTTTTTTAAAGCATGACCTCACCAAAAAATATGATGAAGCATAAATGTAGAATGTTTTTTTTGAATGTTTAGAATATATGCAACAATTATTTGAGAATTCAGGGTGTGTGCGTGTGTGTGTGTGTGTATCTGTTCAAGGTGCCAGTGTACATTTGCTGTTGCTTATGGGTGTAAGATACAGGATTCCTCATCCAATCACAACTCAAGATATTGTGAGGGTCATAACTATAAACTGAGTGTGTGTTCTTGTACTGGTGAGAGAGACAAGCAAGACAGAACAGTCTAAATCTCATACCTGTTGATCGTCCAGATTGTGAACCAAACAGCAAAGAGAAAGATGAAGACCTTGGCCATCCTTGTCCTCTGTGCTCTGGCATGTGTGTGCCACTCTATTGGAGGTAAGAGCAGAGATAGAGCGACAGCGTTAGTCAAGGTTTTGCACCTGTGCAAAATATGCAACTCTTTTTAGAATTTCAGCATAGATGGAATAAGGAAAATAGTCAAATAAATAATTAAACTTCATATAAATGTTAAAGAATAAATAAAACATGTAAACAATTTATAATGTTGTAGTTGTGTTTTCAGATCGAGATGATTAATCATGTACAATAGTGTTTCCTGTCTATATAGACTCCTCTACCCCCACTGCCTCAAAGCCTGCTAGTGAGAAAAGTGTGGGTAAGAAACACCACTAGGATAATTAGTACCAGAATAGTAGGGGTCTGATTGTGTGTACTGTAATGTTGATGACCAGTCGTAGATGCACTGAACATGGTTATTCTAAGTGCAGTGGGATTACACTTGTTTATATTTCTCTCGTTTTAAAAAGTGAATATGTTCTATGACCTTACAGGTGTGTTTGTTAAGAAGGACCTGGCCTCCACTTTGGTGCGACAGAAGAGAGCCGGCACTGCCCTTGCAGACTTGTCCCTGACTCAGCTGGAGAGGTACAGTGCTGTTCTGTTGTCCCCTGTCTGTCATCTGATAGCCTGGCACACAAGGTTGTTTTTCTACAAGGTGTCATAAGTTGTGTGAAGTTGACTTGTCATGTTTTGTCTTATATTGTCTTGTCATTTTGCTTTCCCTTCTGTTTGTTTTCCCCCTGCTGGTCTTTTTAGGTTCGTTCCCTTTTTTCTCTCTCCCTCCCTCTCTCTCTTCTCTCTATCGTTCCGTTCCTGCTCCCAGCTGTTCCTATTCCCCTAATCAATCATTTAGTCTTTCCACACCTGTTCCCTATCTTTTCCCCTGATTAGAGTCCCTATTTCTCCCCTTGTTTTCCGTTTCTGTCCTGTCGGATCCTTGTATATTGTTCGCCGTGCTGTGTCTTGTTTCCCTCAGATGCTGCGTGTGAGCAGGTGTCTGAGTCTGCTACGGTCGGTGCCTTCCCGAGGCAACCTACAGTTTATGGTCGAGTCTCCAGTCTGTCCTCGTCTCTACGAGTGGAATTAGTTTTTTATGTTTTTTTTTCTGCTCTGATTTGTCTAGGAGTATTGCCTATTTCCTTTACTGGAATAAAGACTCTGTTTTCGCCAAGTCGCTTTTGGGTCCTCATTCACCTGCATAACAGAAGGATCCGACCAAGAATGGACCCAGCGACTATGGATTCTCTCTACTCTACTCTCGAGTTCCAGGGAGCGATGCTCGGCAGACACGAGCAGGAATTGTCTGCTGCTCGGCATGCCGTTGAGACCCTGGCCGCTCAGGTCTCCGACCTCTCAGGACAGTATCAGAGTCTTCGTCTCGTGCCACCAGCTACTTCTGGGTATTCCGAGCCTCCGGAACCTAGGGTTAATAACCCACCATGTTATTCTGGGCAGCCCACTGAGTGCCGCTCCTTTCTCACCCAGTGTGATATAGTGTTCTCTCTCCAACCCAACACATACTCAAGAGAGAGAGCTCGGATTGCCTACGTCATATCACTCCTTACTGGTCGGGCTCGGCAGTGGGGCACAGCTATCTGGGAGGCAAGCGCTGAGTGCACTAACGATTATCTGAATTTTAAAGAGGAGATGATAAGGGTTTTTGATCGTTCAGTTTTTGGGAAAGAAGCTTCCTGGTCTCTGTCTTCCCTATGTCAAGGTAATCGATCCATAACGGATTACTCTATAGAGTTTCGCACTCTTGCTGCCTCCAGTAACTGGAACGAGCAGGCGTTGCTCGCTCGTTTTCTGGAGGGACTCCACGCTAAGGTTAAGGATGAGATTCTCTCTCGGGAGGTTCCATCCAGCGTGGATTCTTTGATTGAACTCGCTATTCGCATTGAACGACGGGTAGACCTTCGTCACCGAGCTCATAGAAGAGAGCTCGCGTTAACTGTGTCTCCCCTCTCTCCGACACTACCATCTTTCCCCACTGACTCTGGTGTTGAGCCCATGCAGCTGGGGGGTATTCGCATTTCGACTAAGGAGAGGGAACGGAGAATCACCAACCGCCTCTGTCTCTATTGCGGTTCCGCTGGTCATTTTGTCATTTCATGTCCAGTTAAAGGCCAGAGCTCATCAGTAAGCGGAGGGCGACTGATAAGCGCTACTAGACGGTCCTCTCCGTCAAGTACCTGTACTACCTTACCGGTCCATCTACGCTGGACCGGATCGGCAGCTTCCTGCAGTGCATTAATAGACTCTGGGGCGGAGGGCTGTTTTATGGACGAAGCCTGGGCTCGGGAACATGACATTCCTCTCAGACAGTTAGGGGAGCCCATGGTCATGTTCGCCTTGGATGGTAGTCCTCTCCCCAGTATATTATGTGAAACCCTACCTTTAACCCTCACTGTATCTGGTAACCATAGTGAGACCATTTCTTTTTTGATTTTTTGTTCACCTTTTACACCTGTTGTTTTGGGTCATCCCTGGCTAGTGTGTCATAATCCTTCTTTTGATTGGTCTAGTAATTCTATCCTTTCCTGGAACGTTTCTTGTCATGTGAAGTGTTTAATGTCTGCTATTCCTCCTGTTTGTTCTGTCCCCTCTTCTCAGGAGGAACCTGGTGATTTGACAGGTGTGCCGGAGGAATATCATGATCTGCGCTCGGTCTTCAGTCGGTCCAGAACCAACTCCCTTCCTCCTCACCGGTCGTATGATTGTTGTTCTGATCTCCTCAAGAAGCGTTTTGCATCCGCTCCTATCCTTGTTGCACCTGACGTCACTAAACAGTTTATTGTTGAGGTTGACGCGTCGGGGCTGGGCGTGGGAGCCATTCTGTCCCAGCGCTCCGATACTGACGATGGGGTCCACCCTTGTGCGTATTTTTCTCATCGCCTGTCACCGTCGGAACGTAACTATGATGTGGCTAACCGCGAACTGCTCGCCATCCGTTTAGCCCTAGGCAAATGGCGACAGTGGTTGGAGGGGGCGACCGTTCCTTTTGTCGTTTGGACTGACCAAAAGAACCTTGAGTACATCCGTTCTGCCAAACGACTGAATGCGCGTCATGCTCGTTGGGCGTTGTTTTTCGCTCGTTTCGAGTTCGTTATTTCTTATTGCCCGGGTACTAAGAACACCAAGCCTCATGCTTTATCCCGTCTCTTTAGTTCTTCTGTGGCTTCTACCGATCCCGAGGGGATCCTTCCTGTTGGGCGTGTTGTCGGGTTGACTGTCTGGGGAATTGAGAGACAGGTTAAGCAAGCACTCACGCACACTGCGTCGCCGCGCGCTTGTCCTAGTAACCTTCTTTTCGTTCCTGTTTCTACTCGTCTGGCTGTTCTTCAGTGGGCTCACTCTGCCAAGTTAGCTGGCCATCCCGGCGTTCGGGGTACGCTTGCTTCTATTCGCCAGCGGTTTTGGTGGCCTATTCAGGAGCGTGACACGCGCCGTTTCGTGGCTGCGTGTTCGGACTGCGCGCAGAATAAGTCTGGTAATTTTTTTTCTGCTTCTGCTCCTGGTCTTGCTGGGTCTCAGTCTGTTCCCTGCCATCGCATCTCTCCTGTTCTTGTTCCTGCCCTTGCTGTGTCTCAGTCTGTCCCTAGTTGTTACTCTCCTGGCCTGTTTGGTCCTGTTTGCTCTAAAGCTTTCAGTTCTCTACCCGTGTCTCCCTTTCTTTTTTTAGAGTAGTACCCTAGTTTCCCTTTTTATCGTTTTTCGTTATGGTCCTGAGGAGAGGAGTTGGGTTCTTTCTCGGGACGTGCTGGACCGTTTGTGATCTATGATTTCCTCCGTTGCCGCCAGTGTTCCTCCTCGAGAGCGCCAGGAGGCGCTCGGTGAGTGGGGGTTACTGTCATGTTTTGTCTTATATTGTCTTGTCATTTTGCTTTCCCTTCTGTTCGTTTTCCCCCTGCTGGTCTTTTTAGGTTCGTTCCCTTTTTTCTCTCTCCCTCCCTCTCTCTCTTCTCTCTATTGTTCCGTTCCTGCTCCCAGCTGTTCCTATTCCCCTAATCAATCATTTAGTCTTTCCACACCTGTTCCCTATCTTTTCCCCTGATTAGAGTCCCTATTTCTCCCCTTGTTTTCCGTTTCTGTCCTGTCGGATCCTTGTATATTGTTCGCCGTGCTGTGTCTTGTTTCCCTCAGATGCTGCGTGTGAGCAGGTGTCTGAGTCTGCTACGGTCGGTGCCTTCCCGAGGCAACCTACAGTTTATGGTCGAGTCTCCAGTCTGTCCTCGTCTCTACGAGTGGAATTAGTTTTTTATGTTTTGTTTTCTGCTCTGATTTGTCTAGGAGTATTGCCTATTTCCTTTACTGAAATAAAGACTCGCCAAGTCGCTTTTGGGTCCTCATTCACCTGCATAACATGACTGGATGTAATTTGGGTGGTGGACCATTCTTAATAAACACTGGAAACTATTGAGTGTAAAAAAAAACAACAGTGTTGCCGTTCTTGACACAGACCGGTGTGCCTGGCACCGTACCCTGTTCAAAGGCACTTAAATCCCTTGTCTTGCCCATTCAGTCTCTGAATTTCACACATACACAATCCATGTCTTAATTGTCTCAAGGCTTACAAATCCCTCTTTAACCTGTCTCCTCTTCTTCATCTACACTGACTGAAGTGGCTTTAACGAGTGACATCAATAAGGGATCATAGCTTTCACCTGGATTCACCTGGTTAGTCTATATCATGGAAAGAGCAGGTGTTCTTAATGTTTTGTTCACTCAGTGTATGTGTTTTGCTGTTAATCAATGTTTGTATGGGAACAAGCATCATTTCCACTTAATTTAAGATTAATTTAATATTAAATGTGCGCAAATATTCAGGGAATTTCCTGTTGTTATAGAGTGAAATGTTAATTATATAAGCCTCTTTCTTCACACTGGATAATATCCAGATTTTCATCTGGGGTTTTTTCTTCCCCCTTTCTTCTTTCACCTCTTCCTCTTATTTTATGGAAACTGCCCAACCCCTTCATTCCCAGTCTGAGGGAGATGTGTGAGCTTAACTACTGGTGTGAGAACCTGATGGACACAGCTGGGATCATTGCTGCCTACACTGAATTCTATGGACCAATCCCATACTGTCACGCCTTGGTCTTAGTATTTTGTGTTTTCTTTCTTTATTTGGTCAGGCCAGGGTGTGACATGGGTTATTGTGGTATGTTTTTTGTCTTGGGGTTTGTGGGGTGACTAATTAGTCTATGGCTGCCTGAGGCGGTTCTCAATCAGAGTCAGGTGATTTATCGTTGTCTCTGATTGAGAACCATATTTAGGCAGCCATATTCTGTGAGTGTTTTCTTGGGTGATTGTTCCTGTCTTTGTGTTAGTTGTTCACCAGACAGGCTGTGTAGGTTTTCACGTTCCATTTGTTGTTTTGTATATATATAGTTATTTCATGTATCGTCTATTCTTTATTAAAGAACATGAGTAACCACCACGCTGCATTTTGGTCCGACTCTCCTTCAACAGATGAACGCCGTTACAGAATCACCCACCACACCCGGACCAAGCAGCGTGGTAACAGGCAGCGACAGCAGGAGCAGCGAAAGGAGGAATGGACATGGGAGGACGTGATGGACAGCAGGAGTATGGAGTATACGACTTGGGAGGAAATAGACAGGTGGGCGGTCGACCCAGAGAGAGTGCTGGAGCCCGCCTGAGATTCGCTGGAGCAGTGCGAAGAGGGCTATAGGAGAATGGAGTCGAAGAGAAAAACACGGCGGCGCAGACAGAAACCCGAAAGTCAGACCCAAAAATTCATTGGGAGGGGGCTCAGGGAGAGTGTGGCAGAGTCAGGAGACAGACCTGAGCCAACTCCCCCTGTTAATCGTGAGGAGCAGCGATCAAAGGAATTCTGGACTTGGGAAGAGATATTGGACGGAAAAGGACCATGGGCACAGCCTGGAGAATATCTACGACTGGCTATGCCAGGTAGGAGACCTGCGCAAACTCCCTGTGCTTACCGGAGGGCTAGAGAGACCGGGCAGGCACCGTGTTATGCTATGGAGCGCACGGTGTTTCCAGTGCGGGTGCATAGCCCGGTGCGGTTCATACCAGCTCTTCGTATTGGCCAGACTAGAGTGGGCATCGAGCCAGGTAAGGTTGGGCAGGCTCGGTGCTCAAGAGCTCCAGTGCGCCTGCACGGTCCGGTCTATCCAGAACCACCTCCAAACACCAGTCCGCCGGTGGCAGCTCCCCGCACCAGGCTTCCTGGGC
This sequence comes from Oncorhynchus gorbuscha, assembly GCF_021184085.1. Taxonomy (NCBI): domain Eukaryota; kingdom Metazoa; phylum Chordata; class Actinopteri; order Salmoniformes; family Salmonidae; genus Oncorhynchus; species Oncorhynchus gorbuscha. The sequence goes on along the minus strand of NC_060188.1, from coordinate 18,970,342 downwards.
GTGTCCTCGATCCAGTACCACCAGTTCCAGCACCACGCACCAGGCCTTCAGTGCACCTCGCCTGTTCAGCACAGCCAGAGCCATCCTTCTCTCTAGCGCTGTCGGAGCCTCCCGCCTGTTCAGCGCAGCCAGCGTTTTCCTCCTCTCCTACGCTGTCGGAGTCTCCCGCCTGTTCAGCGCTTCCAGAGCCTTCCTCCTCTACAGCGCTGCCGGAGCCTCCTGCCTGTTCGGAGCAGCCTGAGCTGCCAGACTGCATGGAGCAGCCAGAGCTGTCAGTCTGCATGGAGCAGCCAGAGCTGTCAGCCTGCATGGAGCAGCCTGAGCTGTCAGTCTGCATGGAGCAGCCTGAGCTGTCAGTCTGCATAGAGCAGCCAGAGCTGTCAGTCTGCATGGAGCAGCCAGAGCTGCCAGTCTGCATGGAGCAGCCAGAGCTGCCAGTCTGCATGGAGCAGCCAGAGCTGCCAGTATACATGGAGCAGCCAGAGCTGCCAGTCTACATGGAGCAGCCAGAGCTGCCAGTCTACATGGAGCAGCCAGAGCTGCCAGTCTGCATGGAGCAGCAAGAGCTGCCTATCTGCATGGAGCAGCCAGAGCTGCCAGTCTGCATGGAGCAGCCAGAGCAGCTAGATCCGCCAGTCAGCCATGATCTACCAGACCTGCCAGTCAACCAGATTCTTCCAGATCTGCCAGTCAACCAGACTCTTCCAGACCTGCCAGTCAACCAGATTCTTCCAGATCTGCCAGTCAACCAGACTCTCCCAGATCTGCCAGTCAACCAGACTCTTCCAGATCTGCCAGTCAACCAGACTCTTCCAGATCTGCCAGTCAACCAGACTCTTCCAGATCTGCCAGTCAACCAGACTCTTCCAGATCTGCCAGTCAACCAGACTCTTCCAGATCCGCCAGCCAGCCAGGATCTGCCGGAGCCAACTACCTGCCTGAGCTTCCTCTCAGTGCTGAGCTTTCCCTCAGTGCTGAGCTTTCCCTCAGTGCTGAGCTTCCTCTCAGTGCTGAGCTTTCCCTCAGTGCTGGGCTTTCCCTCAGTGCTGGGCTTTCCCTCAGTGCTGGGCTTTCCCTCAGTGCTGGGCTTTCCCTCAGTGCTGGGCTTTCCCTCAGTGCTGAGCTGCCCCTCAGTGCTGAGCTTCCCCTCAGTCCCGAGCTACCCCTCAGTCCCGAGCTACCCCTCAGTCCCGAGCTGCCCCTCAGTCCCGAGTTGCCCCTCAGTCCCGAGCTGCCCCTCAGTCCCGAGCTGCCCCTCAGTCCCGAGCTGCCCCTCAGTCCCGAGCTGCCCCTCAGTCCCGAGCTGCCCCTCAGTCACGAGCTGCCCCTCAGTGAGGACTACTAGGCCATGGTCGGCGGCGAGGGTGGACTATCCCAGGACGCGAAGGGGAGGAACTAAGACATTTATGGAGTGGGGTCCACGCCCCGAGCCGGAGCCGCCACCATGGACAGACGCCCACCCGGACCCTCCCTATGGTTTTGAGGTGCGTCCGGGAGTCCGCACCTTAGGGGGGGGGGGTTCTGTCAGGCCTTGGTCTTAGTATTTTGTGTTTTCTTTCTTTATTTGGTCAGGCCAGGGTGTGATATGGGTTATTGTGGTGTGTTTTTGTCTTGGGGTTTGTGGGGTGACTAATTAGTCTATGGCTGCCTGAGGCGGTTCTCAATCAGAGTCAGGTGATTTATCGTTGTCTCTGATTGGGAACCATATTTAGGCAGCCATATTCTGTGAGTGTTTTCGTGGATGATTGTTCCTGTCTCTGTGTTAGTTGTTCACCAGACAGACTGTATAGGTTTTCACGTTCCGTTTGTTGTTTTGTATATATATAGTTATTTCATGTATCGTCTATTCTTTATTAAAGAACATGAGTAACCACCACGTTACATTTTGGTCCGACTCCCCTTCAACAGACGAACGCCGTTACACATACTAGATGTCAACCCACTCCAGAAAACCAACTTCTATTCTGCAAGGCTTTTTGGAGAGAAGTAGGTGTAATGTTCTGAGGGTGAAACATCTGAATAAATCTAAACAAATGAAGTATAAATTGATACGGTGTTAGAGGGAGAGCGAGAGAGAAAGAGGACAATGGGAAGTTATCAAGATAACTATTTGGTCATATTCTGTAGTGTAGCATGGTCAAAAAAAACAATGTGTCTTTCATAAAATGATTTCATATTACATAACAATATTCTAACAATGTTATAACATGATACATTGTGTGAGATCTGTCATTTCCTAAAGGGAACAAATGAGAAACAGATTAGGCTACACACTAATGGAGACCTGAAGAAATGACCTCTGTGGTATCAAAGGCTGGTAAAGACCTTGATACAAAAATAGTGGAGCAACTATAGTGGAGCAAAAAGTTCCAATGGCTTGACATTGCTGACTTTGTTTATTGAAATATTGAAAGAGCAAAGTTACATGTACAGATCTTCAGCACCTTCATGAATATAAACCATCTATGACAGCTGAAAACATTTAGACTACATTGCATTTTATATTGCATGAACAAACATATCTATCTACCTGTTCAATTGCATAAATGATCCCAATGCTGGGGCATTTAACTTGGTCATCACTGCCAATGTTCGTATTCAGAGTTGAAGTCGGAAGTTTACAAACACTTAGTTTGGCGTCAATAAAACTTGTTTTTTCCACCACTCCACAAATGTATTGTTAACAAACTATAGTTTTGGCAAGTCGGTTAGGACATCTACTTTGTGCATGACACAAGTCATTTTTCCAACAATTGTTTACAGACAGATTATTTCAATTATATTTCCCTGTATCACAATTCCAGTTGGTCAGAAGTTTACATACACTAAGTTGACTGTGCCTTTAAACAGCCTGGAAAATTCCAGAAAATGATGTCATGGCATTAGAAGCATCTGATAGGCTAATTGACATCATTGGAGTCAATTGGAGGTGTACCTGTGGATGTATTTCAATGCATACCTTCAAACTCAGTGCCTCTTTGCTTGACATCATGGGAAAATCTAAAGAAATCAACCAAGACCTCAGAAAACAAATGGAAGACCTCCACAAGTCTGGTACATCCTTGGGAGAAATGTCCAAACTCCTGAACGTACCACGTTCATCTTTACAAACAATAGTACACAAGTATAAACACCATGGGACCACGCAGCCGTCATACCGCTCAGGAAGGAGACGCGTTCTGTTTCCTAGAGATGAACGTACTTTGGTGCGAAAAGTGCAAATCAATCCCAGAACAACAGCAAAGGACCTTGTGAAGATGCTAGAGGATACAGGTACAAAAATATCTATATCCACAGTAAAACAAGTCCTATATCAACATAGCCTGAAAGGTCCCTCAACAAGGTAGAAGCCACTGCTCCAAAACCGGCATAAAAAAGCCAGACTACGGTTTGCAACTGCACATGGGGACAAAGATTGTACTTTTTGGAGAAATGTCCTCAGGTCTGATAAAACAAAAATAAAACTGTTTGGCCATAAAGACCATTGTTATATTTGGAGGAAAAAGGGGGAGGCTTGCAAGCCAAATAACACCATCTCAACCGTTAAGCACGGAGGTGGCAGCATCATGTTGTGGGAGTGCTTTGCTACAGGAGGGACTGGTGCACTTCACAAAATAGATGGCATCATGACGATGGAAAATTATGTGGATATATTGAAGCAACATCTCAAGACATCAGTCAGGAAGTTAAAGCTTGGTCGCAAATGGGACTTCCAAGTGGACAATGACCCCAAGCATACTTCCAAAGTTGTGGCAAAATGGCTTAAGGACAACAAAGTCAAGGTATTGGAGTGGCCATCACAAAGCCCTGACCTCAATCGTATAGAAAATGTGTGGGCTAAACTGAAAAAGCGTGTGCGAACAAGGAGGTCTACAAACGTGACTCAGTCACACCAGCTCTGTCAGGAGGAATGGATCAAAATTCACCCAACTTATTGTGGGAAGCTTGTGGAAGGCTACCTAAACGTTTGACCCAAGTTAAACAATGTAAAGGCAATGCTACCAAATACTAATTGAGTGTATGTAAACTTCTGACCCACTGGGAATGTGATGAAAGAAATCATTCTCTCTACCATTATTCTGACATTTCACATTCTTAAAATAAAGTGGTGATCCTAACTGACCTAAAACAGGGAATTTTTACTCGGATTAAATGTCAGGAATTGTGAAAAACTACGTTTAAATGTATTTGACTAAGGTGAATGTAAACTTCCAACTTCAACTGTATGTAAGGTCATCTTGCCTTAAGATTAGTCTAACCTGGCCATTCTACCCTCAAAATAATGTATAATAAAATGCAAAAGGCACTCACTCACCTGCAAGAGAACTTGGTTGAAGCGTAGGCTATTCGTAACAGTAGCAGTAGCAAAGGTTGCAGGTTCACCCAAAACTACAGACATGAAGCAAAGACTTTGAGTGCAAAACTGCAGTCTACTAGGTCAGCCACTGGGGGGGTTGAGCGTATTTAGTTTCACCTTCTTTTTTGGTGTTTCCGGTTTATCTCACACGAGACTTCCGCCCTAGCTCGCGGCAATCAAAACATGGTGGACGGCATCAATTAGCCAAAAGCGTTTGTGTCAGTGTGATCTAAAAGGGTATCACATACATTAGTTTGATACAGGCAACGGCATTTATAGTTGACAATTCACCCGATTGGAAAGTAAGAGAGGGAAAGGCGCACTGCCCACAGTTTTCACGTGGATAAAGGTAGAGTCAATTCAAGTTGGCTTTCTCGTTACCTGTTCATCGAGCTAGTTGACTGGCTAATTTAGCTGGCTAACGTTATGCTGATGTGAAACCTGCAGACTTTGGTGATATAGCTACCGTTGGTTACAATATGTTCTAGCTAGCTAACTATTTAACATTTCAGAAAATTAATATGGGCGAGTATTTGCATTATCTATGGCTAGCTAACATTAGAACTGGTACAGCTTTGCTAGCTAATTTACCCAACGTTAGTTGTTAGTTTGAACTAGTTAACGTTTACTTCTGACTAGCTGCTATTCAAACAATAATTGTTTTGTGACATTGTGCTGGGAGACGAACTTGTATGTACAAGTATGTTTCCCAGCACAATGTCAAAAGGCAATTAATTATTGGTTTAATCGCAGCAAGAGAGTGAACGTTATTTATAAAAAGGACCTCTCTGAAATGAAAATGGATGGTCCTCCCTAGAGCAAAATATATTTGACCTAAACCCTCCCTGAACGCAAAAAACGAGTGACCCTCCCCTATACCTAAAATAATAATGAAAACAAAGTGGATAGCAGAGAACATGTCTACCGTTTACCCTCACTTATTGGACAGACCAGAGCCTTACATATGAATATTTGTTTAATACTGTACCATTTTCCAAAATTACAGGCTTAGAATGAACATATGCCTGTGTGTTCATCTCATATTAATCCAATGCCAAATAAATGTGTCTTGTTTGCAATGAAACTGCCCCTGTTTGAAAATAATAAAATCTGAGACCTCATTAGGAATCTGAGCATGGTGCTTTCCAAAGTAAGGCGTAACTTATCACCCCAGGCAGAGTAGACCGACGCAGAAAAATGGCAGCTTTAACTGCTCACCACTCTTCTTCTGTAGCTCAACCCAACGAGAGAAGGTCACAAGCGTTAACCTAAAAGCTGTCTGGGTTTAAACATCTTATATTGTATAGAAAGTGAATAACTTAATGAATTGGTAGTGACAGAATACGATTACTTCCCAAGCAAAGGACATTTTTTGTCTTTATGCTAGAAACGATGATATCCCCATATGCATCGGAATCATGTCTTTCCTGGATATTTTACAGCTTGTTTCTAGCATAAAGCATCGCGGACCAAAGCGCTGTTATAGATCACTTTATATAATCAGATTTTCAGATAATCAAATTTTCTTTAATATAAAGCAGGCCAATGGCATACCATCTCCATACCCCATCAATTTGAGTCATGGTTTTAACTTAGCCTCCTTGTCAGTGAAGTGCTGTTATTTAAAGAGTGGATGGTGGAATTGACCAACAAATCTATTGACATAGCAGCCTATAGCCTAAGTTAGTCTGCCAACCAGGTGGGCCTGCCTCTTATTTTTTGAAATAGGCTCCTAACACAAAGCCCTCTTGTTAGTAAACTAATTAAAATTAAGACTGTTGAAATGAATTATGCCTATTTGAATTTGCCTGCTTTCAGCACCATGAGCTGTCCATTTCCGATTGATTGCTTCATTTCAGCACCACAATGTAAGTTACTCGAATCTGGCTTATTGTGAGGTGAATAACTCTGATAAATAGGCCTACATCATGGGCAAGAAACATTTAGTTTTTAATCAAATCAATTATAGTAGTAGCAAGCTATAAAGGTTGACCTCCAGCCTTCCTTTTCATCTTTGCGCTCTCCTTCTCAAACTTAACTGAAGATAGGCTATAGCAGTGTTTCCCAATCCTGGTCCTCTAATACTCCCAACAGTACACTGTTTTGTTGTGGCCCTTGACAAACACACATCATTGAGGGTTTGATGATTAGTTGACAAGTTGAATCAGGTATGCTTGTCCAGGGTTACAATAGAAATGTGTACTATTGTAGGTACTCAAGGACCAGGGTTGGGAAACACTGTTCATGCGCAAGAGTGCATTTTTTGGGGAAGAAGCCCAAAAACTCTCCCTCTGAACTGCCACCGTAGGTCTACACTGCGCAGCCATTGGTTAGGAATCACACAAAAAAAAGTTTTTGTTCAGCAAGAGCAGAGCAGGCTGGGGCTCCTGGTTGGAATATACATTGCAGCTATCTTACAAGTATAACTTATAGATTTTCTCCAGATTCCAATAAGTTGATACTGTATCTTCCCTGGCAGGGTGAAGGAGACGCGCCATCACCATGGGGCGACGTTCGACCTCCTCCACCAAGAGTGGGAAGTTCATGAACCCCACCGACCAGGCCAGTAAGTAACGTCATACCCGTTCCGTCGTCATGTGACCGCTCACATCATACATTCACCTCACCTTGAGCATGAACACATCAGTGGATACCCATTGTTGCTTAAGCTTCAGGGGATCCCATGTCTGTGAAAGGAAAATCATTTCTGTGTCTGTTATTGAGCTCAGCAGCACTATGAACAATAGTAAAGGCATCAATGTAGAAGAGCTGTAAGGTAACAGGTTCTACATCAAACTTAATGCGGTGCCTTTTCCTCTTCAGGGAAGGAGGCCAGGAAACGGGAGCTGAAGAAGGTAAGACCTTGGCTGACAAGTTGAATGTCAATGACAGGTTGACTTTGTAGTCTGTCTATAAATCTCACTGTGTTCTTCTTTGCTGCGCCACAGAACAAGAAGCAGAGGATGATGGTGAGAACAGCTGTACTGAAGATGAAGGACCCCAGACAGATCATCAAAGACATGGAGAAGCTGGATGAAATGGGTGAGCCATTGCAAACGGGTTTTAAACAAGATTGTGTGTTTTGTTATTTGTCTTCCAAAAAGATCTTGCTAATCATTTTCTTTTCTCCTGTTCACATCCATTCTCCATCTGTTTTTTCCTGTGCCAGAGTTCAACCCTGTGCAGCAGCCACTGCTGAATGAGAAGGTGCTGAGGGACAAGAGGAAGAAGCTACGGGAGACGTTTGAGCGCATCGTACGTTTGTACGAAAGAGAGAACCCAGACACTTACAAGGAGCTACGCAAACTGGAGCTGGACTATGAGAGCAATCGCGGCAAGCTGTCACTCTACTTCGACTCAGTCAAGGTGTGTATGCTATGCTGATGAACATGTATGAATTGCACAGATAAACCGAGCAGTGCTGAGATCATGTCATAATATTTTGCTGTTCACTACTCACTATTTCTCTTCCTCGCTCTGTCAACTAGAATGCTGAACTGGTGGAGGTGGATAGCATCCCACTCCCAGAGATGCCCCATGCCCCTTCCAGCATCCTGATCCAGGACATCCCTCTGCCTGGGGCCCAGCCTCCCTCCATCCTGAAGAAGGGCTCCTCGTTTAGGTGGGCACTCCCCTGAATTTACAGTGCTGTCTCAGTATCATTCCTATGGACCATACCACAACCCTACCAGCTGCTCTGTAAACACTCTCTCACTCTTTCTCTCTCAGTAAGGGGATCAGTGCCTCCATGTCTGCAGCGGTGGCAGGTGTCCCTCGGTTACCCCCTGGTAGGAAACCCCCTGGTCCCCCACCTGGCCCCCCACCGTCTCAGGTCCTGGCACTGTATGCCTCACGCAGGGCCCAGTTCGCAGCAGACGCAGGTACTGCACACACACCTCACTACTGCTTGTTTGCACATCGGATCAGGAGGAATAAATATGCTTCATTCTACTTTCTCATCCAAATCCACCTTTCTCTGCCTACAACCAGATCCGTCCAACCAGGCCTCTGACATGGAGAAAGCCATGGACACTATGCTGATGGGAGGAGAGAGGGACAGTGGGAGCGAGAGTGATGGAGACGATGGGGAGGAAGACGACAGCGACTCTGAAGAGGACAGTGAAGGAGAGAGGGATGACGGAGGCGAGGTTGACAAGAGGATGATGGAGGACGATAGAGAGAAGGGCAGAGAGGAGGACAGAGGGGACAGACATGCAGGTGAGAGGCAGAGCCCTATCCGCATATGTGCTTTCTTGATCACCCCAAGTGTGTTGGGTTCAGTCTTCAAGTCTGTGCACTACTTGGTGTTGTAGTTTAAAGAATGATAACGCAGATATGGCATTTTACACAAGGTTGTGTGATATGTTTTGCAGGACGCAGTGTGCGGTTTGCAGACATGCCCCCCTCAGCACCCAGGGAGAAGAGCAAGAAGAAGAGGATTGTGAAGAAGAAAAAGGCCATCACTCCACTACAGGCTATGATGCTTAGGATGGCAGGTACTGTATCTCCTCCAGTCTGCACACAACACCACTACCACACTTCAGAAGGACTTGATGATGCAGATGAATGATTGGATTGTTGACACTATTTTGGAGAATGACGTAATTTAAAGAGGTTTGTATGTAGGATGATTTCTCCATGGGAACTAGGTTATAATTTCTTCCTTCATCCCTTTCTCACTCATCCCCTTTATTATTTGTCTACAGGGCAGTCCATCCCTGAAGACGAAGAGGAGGAAGAGGAAGTTGAGGAGGAGTATACTGACTCTGATGACTCCGACATCGAGGATAGAGGTCCACCAGGCGACAACCAATCTCATCTTATACCCAATCAGCGCATGCCTCCACCCTCTGGACCAATGGGAGGACAGCAACCACCTCTACACATGCAGGGTCCACCAGGAACAGGGCCTCCACCGTTGGGACCACCCCCAGCTCCTCCAATGAGGCCTCCTGGTCCGCCCTCTGGCCTGCCTCCCGGCCCTCCTCCAGGTTATTTGGTTTTATGTGTAGTAATGATTGGAGTACAGTGTCATCTTGTATGACGTTGCTTCATTACTATCAAATTACTTAAACAAAGCACTATGATGTGATATGTCATATGATATGTCTTGTTTGTCATCCTAAGGTGCTCCCCCGTTTTTGAGGCCGCCTGGTATGCTAGGTGGTCCAAGGGGACCGATGCCCCGGCTACTGCCCCCTGGACCCCCACCAGGTCGTCCCCCTGGCCCTCCCCCAGGCCCGCCTCCAGGTCTCCCTCCTGGTCCTCCACCCCCGGGGACCCCCACCCAGACTGCCTCCCCCAGCTCCCCCAGGTATGTGTGGATGTATTTTTGTGCCTTTTATTGGAATTTCACGACTTTAATCCCTTCTCCTTAAACACAGAACATTGTCAAAACATACATTTTTTAAACATAACTACAGTTATGCAGTAGTACCCAAAGTTAACAGTAATAAAAATATATGTCAACATGGCACATACTTCAAGCTAAAATTAATGTAAAATGTATTTTGGGCAGCAAAGCATGGGAATAAAGCAGGATTTCCCCCCACTCTAATCTCCTCTCTTCTCCCTTTCTGTAGGTATCCCCCCTCCACCACGATCTGGCCCCCCACGCCAACTCGCCCCTCCCCTCTCTCTTTTCCCTCCGCCGCTTAACTCCAACGTCCTCAGTGCTCCCCCCAGCATCGTCCACCGCCAGAAACCCGGCTCCAACCCAGATGGCTCCCAGAGCAACCCCAATGCCTCCATGCTGCCCCCTCCCTCCATGCCTATGTCCATGCGCCCAGGGATGCAGATGCCCCCTCCCCCGGGGACAAGTGCCCTGCCGTCGGGCGCAAACCCCACCAGCCACCACCATGCACCAACCATCGAGAAGCGGGCCAACATCACCTCTATCTCAGCCGGAGGCAGCAATCTGGCAACAGGCCAGGGGAGTGGCGGAGCCACCATCTCAGCCAAACCCCAGATCATCAACCCCAAGACAGAGGTCACCCGCTCCCGCTTCGTGCCCACGGCGCTGAGGGTGCGCAGGGATAAAGGGGCCGGGAGCGGAGGAGGGCCTATGGAAAAGAGAGGAAGAAGAGATGAAAGGGTGGGAGGCCAGAAGCAGCAGTCGATGGCTGCCCCCATGGGGTCGGCCAACACTACTCAGATGGGCCCAGTCTCTCAGCCCAACATGAAGACCAAGGACCAGATGTATGAGGCCTTCATGAGGGAGATGGAAGGACTCCTCTGAGACTGACAGGGGCTGCAGGGTGAAAAGGGTGGGTGTGTTGAGAAGGAATGAACAGTAAGGGCCATGAAGAAAGTGTTAGTGATACCAGCAAGCAGATGCTGTTCAGAAATGCATTGGTTCCTCTAAATGAAGCAGAAAGGCTTTGTTTTTCACAATGAGACTAGAATCTCCTCCCTACCAACTTACTGTACATGGCTATGATAATTTGGCTCAAGCTTTGTGAAAAAGTTAGTGTTTTTTTATGACTGTCAAATGTTTATTTTATTGTTGAACTGAGAAACGTGATGGATTTCAAAGAAAGAAGGGGGGTGTTTTGTCAGGTGTTTGTAGGAAAATCCAAATGAGTGTGCATATGCTTGTCTGAAATGGTTAGACGAAGTCATCTGCAGAGAGGGGGAGGAGGAGGGGGAGAATTGGGAAGGGAGAGAGTTCAAAGCAGGTTTAATGGCACAACTAAATAAATACTTAAACTCAATTAACTATTTTCAGTCCAAGGTTTCAGAGGGAAGAGATGATAGGATTTTTAAAGTATATTTTCATAAATCAGACTAGAAATGAATAAACCACCATGATGAACAGGCTCGTTCAGCAGGATGCAACGTTTTGGAACATTCAGATGGAGGAACTAGGCTAAGGAATCACATCAGCTCTATTCATGGCATTTCTATCTGCAACGTTTGACAACTGAATGTGGTCTAAACATTGCAATTAATTTGAACGATTTATGAATTCAACGGGGAACATCAAGTCCCAGAAATCCTAGCATGAAATCTTATCAATTTCCGTACATGCGCACTTTAGCGTAGACGGCACGTTCGCAAACAAGCATGGCGGACGACTCGAAGAAAAGTGTTGAGATAAAAACAGATGACGCAAAGGATGAAGATTCGAGTAATGATGATAACAGTAACGTTAATATCGCTGAAAATGATGAACAATTGAAGACCTTCAAGGATCTGGTGAGTAACGTTAGCTAGCTAAATGGAAATGGTGTATAAGCTTGCCGGCTTGGAAGCGAGCTAACGTTAGTTAAAACAGCACATCAACAAACCAACCGTCCGCTGATAAGTTAGCAAGTTAACTGTCTTTCAACCACCAACATACAGTTCAGCATCCGACTGATGAGAGAGGTTCAGCTGCGAGATGATGTGATTTAAAAATGGGGCGCGCATTCAGCCATGCGTAACATAAACTCCATATTCTAACGTGTTTACATATTTTTGCCATGGCATGCATCTGTTTAATATAGGGTGTAACTGAAGTGCTGTGTGAAGCTTGTGAACAGTTGGGATGGAAGACTCCTACAAAGATCCAGGTAGAGGCCATACCTGTAGCCTTACAAGGTGAGTTCAGATGGATAGAGGGGGGTGGATGTTCTAGTTCAGTTGGATGGAGGGTGGTGAATGTTCTAGTTCAGTTGGATGGAGGGGGGTGAATGTTCTTGTTTGTGCCATGTATAAAATGGCCTTACAAGGTGAGTTCAGATGGATAGAGGGGTGGATGTTCTAGTTCAGTTGGATGGAGGGTGGTGAATGTTCTAGTTCAGTTGGATGGAGGGGGGTGAATGTTCTTGTTTGTGCCATGTATAAAATGGTTGGTAAAGACCTGTCCTCTCAGGGGAAGGTCTCATGTCTGTTTGTACACTCACGGTGCACTTTCTTCTCTCCTATCCCAGGAAAGGATGTAATTGGCTTAGCAGAGACCGGCTCAGGGAAGACCGGTGCGTTTGCTCTGCCCATCCTGCAGTCACTCCTCGCTTCCGCTCAGAGGCTGCATACACTCATACTCACCCCCACCAGAGAGCTGGCTTTCCAGATAGCAGAACAGTTTGAGGCCCTAGGCTCCAGCATCGGAGTCAAGACCGGTACGTGGGCATTGGAAGGAGTAGAAACATATATTTGAAGGAACTCAAGTGTCATGTGACTTTTAACTCGTCTTTTTTTCTGTTTCAGCTGTTATCGTTGGAGGAATTGACATGATGTCCCAATCCCTGGTCCTGGCCAAGAAACCTCACATTGTCATTGGTGAGAAAATAACTTAATCCAACCTACCCCTTTCAGTTGCATAATATGGTACCATATTTTAAGTGCATTCCTGGTTGATAGTAACTGTGTCTTCACCGTGCATGTTATAACAGCCACCCCCGGGCGGTTGATAGACCACTTAGAGAACACCAAAGGCTTCTCGCTGCGAGCGCTGAAGTTCCTGGTGATGGATGAGGCAGACCGGATCCTCAACATGGACTTTGAGACCGAGGTGGACAAGATCCTAAAGGTTATTCCCAGAGACAGACGGACGTTTCTCTTTTCTGCCACCATGACCAAAAAGGTAACCACGTAATAGCCCCTATAGCTCTTAATTTGAGACTTGTCAGAGTATCCCTAACACCTGGCCTGTCACACTAACCCTTCTATGTCTTCTATCTTTACCAAGGTCGCCAAGCTGCAGAGAGCAGCTCTGAAGGATCCAGTTAAATGTGCCGTTAACACCAAGTATTCAACAGTAGAAAAACTTCAGCAGTACTATGTCTTCATACCCTCCAAATACAAGGTACTTGAAGTTTGATGTTCTAATGGTATCAAGGTCATTTGTCTCTGAGAAGTCAGAAGCTGTGTATGGTTAGTGTTGGATTGTAAGTTAACTGGCTGTGTCTCCAGGATTGTTACCTGGTGTCCATCATCAACGAGCTGGCTGGGAACTCCTTCATGATCTTTTGCAGTACGTGTAACAATGCCCAGCGTGTGGCACTGCTGCTTAGGAACTTGGGCATCACTGCCATCCCCCTGCATGGGCAGATGAGTCAGGTACCCCCCTTATCCAAACACACTACTGTCTACCAACATACTCCAAATAACATACTAACACTTCCAAATGTTTTACACATCAGAGAAATCTGCATGTAAGAAAGTATACATGTCTTTCTCTGTTGGTCAGAACAAACGTCTGGGGTCGCTGAACAAGTTCAAGTCTAAGTCTCGCTCTGTGTTGCTGGCCACGGACGTGGCATCAAGAGGACTGGACATTCCACATGTAGACTGTGTTATTAACTACGACATCCCAACCCACTCAAAGGTATCAATCTTGCTTGTGTGGATGTTTCTCTCCTGTCTGTGCAGTCTCTTCAATGTTATCACAAACGATGACCCAACTGAGCAAGTTTAGTGGTGTTTTATTGTGTGTGTGTGTGTGTGTGCGCGCTCAGGACTACATCCACAGAGTGGGGCGAACCGCCAGAGCAGGACGGTCTGGAAAATCCATCACATTTGTCACACAGTAAGGGCCACCTTTATGCTTGATCTCAACCAATCCTATTGAAATTGGTGACTTTGTCCAAATATTTTCTTCTGATTGCCATATTAACCTCTCAGGTATGATGTGGAGCTGTTCCAGCGAATCGAAACTCTGATTGGCAAGAAGCTGCCTGCCTTCCCCACGCAGGAGGAGGAAGTGATGATGCTGGTGGAGAGAGTGAGCGAGGCACAGAGATTCGCCAGAATTGTGAGTCTCAATCAGTGTCTTTTCAGCAGTGTTGTCATCCATTGTAATGGCTCTAAAGTCAGTCACGATAACCTCTTTCCCTCTCAGGAAATGAAGGAACAAGGAGAAAAGAGGAAGAGGCCCAGAGGAGAAGAGGGGGATGACACAGAGCAGTCCAGCGGTGTGAGGAAGAAAGTAAGAGGCGGCGCTGGTGGTGGTGGCGGAGGGGGGGGGAGAGGAGGTGGCAGAGGGGGAGGAGGAGGGAAAAACCGTGGCGGAGCAGCATGGAGAGGCGGACGTTAAAGGTGCCAGTAGAATAACACAATGCCGTACATATTGTCAGATCGTATGTCATTTTCTGCTTGATATAAAACATCTATGATTATTAACAGATGCCTCTTTCTTTACAACCACCACATCACAGAGACAGGCTATTTAATTACCAATGACTTGTTCAATTTACTAAGCAATCTTTCCATTTGTAATAAAAAAATGTATGTAAAATCAAGACCATTTTCTGTGAGTTGTGTTCACATTCACAATTTGATAATAAAGCTTGTTCAACATGAATGGAATCCTGATATGATAATATAACATCATGAATTTTTATTAAATATTTCATTAACTATTTTGAATGTATATTTGCAATGCAGGTGACATGAACAGGGAAGAAATAGACTTTAAACCAACAATGACCTATATTTCCATGAAATAATGGTACCAAGAAGCCACTTTGGACACAAGATGGGGGTGTGGCATATCATGATATCTAACCAGTTACTCTGGCAGTATATTGTAACATTTGTACCATGTCAAATATCACTCCATGCTATACCTAACGAGCATACAAAATGAACATTGCATCAACAGCATGTTAATGACTGAAGGAACAAAGATGTGCACTGAGCATAATGATTTATTAGAAAACTTTTTTTAATGTCGAGGGTCAGGTTGAAAATGGTGTCAGGGAACAGGTGAAACGATGGACCAGAAATAATTCCTCTAAAAATAGTTGGGTTTTCTCTGTTTTTAGCCAATAGGAGGCGAGGGTAGTAGAGACTGCAGCGTGCGAATCCAATTGTGTTTTAGCCGCATCTAGTAGGTGTGTGCAGTGTATAGACTTTCACAACTTGATATTATATTCACCTCATGTGGCTTCAGAATAAAACAGG
Source organism: Oncorhynchus gorbuscha (assembly GCF_021184085.1). Classification (NCBI taxonomy): domain Eukaryota; kingdom Metazoa; phylum Chordata; class Actinopteri; order Salmoniformes; family Salmonidae; genus Oncorhynchus; species Oncorhynchus gorbuscha. The sequence goes on along the minus strand of NC_060188.1, from coordinate 18,955,098 downwards.
ATTTGTATTTGTTTATCATTAGACGTCTGTTTTTCAGAGGATATCGACACTTTAGAAAATATAGCACGTAAAGCTTCACAATGATCTATTGAATTCGGACGAGCTGGTCTATTGGTCAATATCTATGTCTGCACAACCCATCGTGGGCGGAGTAACAGCGGTCAGATCTGTTCGGTTGAGGGGACCCACCATAGGGGCAGTGTCTTTGGTGCAAAGCCTAGATAGATGCTTAAATATCAGTTGTGTTGTTCCATAAAGTGTTATTAAAGAGGGAGGTCGGTCTATTCGTGTGAACCGTTGTCCTCGTTTCTTCTCTCACACCACCAGGTAAATTACCAGCTCTTTTAGGAATAATTGTATTCTGCATTGGTTACGTTAGCAGTTTAAAGACTGCCCGGCTAGATGGATTTAGGCTACATAGCGCAACTGTGGAGGTACTTGCAATGATGTCGTTATATTATGTTCCGGACTATTGATTACCCAGATACGTTGAATTAAAATATGTTAAAGGCATATATTGCGTTATATTTATTGAATATTTTAATTGAATAAAATAGAAATTAGGACTTTGGAGATGTTGCTACACTAAAATTGACTCCCTTGACCAGTAGAGCTCTCTGCATGATTTCAGATGGTTTCTGTTATCAACGTGATCGTAAATGTCAGATAACGTGCAGATATAGGTTGTTCGCGGACCTGCTGCTCTAATAAATGCATGTTTATTGTCTATGTTGATTGTCATGTGTGGACAGATTGCGTCCCATTCACAACACCGTTACGCCAGCGCGCGAGATGGCTCTTGTCAAGTCAGCGTAAGACGCGCGTTATTAAACGAGTCAACAATGTAGGCAGCCTGTCAGGCAAATCAACAACAGAAAAGTTTTTAAAAATGGGGTTCTGTTTGGCACTTACTTTATTCTGAATGCATTTGTTCAACACGATGAATACTCCACCTGAAGGTGAGGAATTTATTTCCATGTTTGGCTGCAAACGTCTACTTGGATGAGGAACGTGTGATAAATTCTGCTGTAAAAAGCAATGATGCTGTAGGCCTATTTGGCGTGTACAGATACAATGTAACAAACATCTGTGTCCTCTGTCCAATATCTGATACAGTGTGGCGGAAACCAATATCATACACAAGAAACACACTTTTGTCGTACTGCAGTTAGCTTTCAAAACGCTTAAAGTATAACCTGTGACAAATAAATAAACAATGAGGACGTTGGGTAACCTGTACCATAATGTAGCATCCTTAAAAATAGCCCCCACATTTATGTTGAATACTGTATCTCTGAAAACTGGAAACATCACTGTGATTATTATTATCTGACCCTGCTGGTCATCTATGAACATTTGAACATCGTTGCCATGTTCTGTTATAATCTCCACCCTGCACAGCCGGAAGAGGACTGGCCACCCCTCATAGCCTGATTCCTCTCTAGGTTTCTTCCTAGGTTCTGGCCTTTCTAGGGTGTTTTTCCTAGGCACCGTGCTTCTACACCTTTGCATTGCTTGCTGTTTGGGGTTTTAGGCTGGGTTTCTGTACATCACTTTGAGAGATCAGCTGATGTAAGAAGGGTTTTATAAATACATTTGATCTGATCAGCTTTCTGTCAAGCCCTCAGAGAGTGGGGAACCTGTGAGAATTCTGGGCTGCTCTGGAAAGCACTTAGGCTACCTAGCTACCATTTGTTATCCATTGCAAGGCCTAGTGCAGTGCAGCAGAGTAGACTCATCTCATCCATTTTTGTAAGCATGGAAAATTATGCAACTTTGCACTGTGCCTCCCTTCATAACCCTTCATAACCTCCTGAAAATAAGATACAGGTGAGTAAAATGTCCCCACCTAGGCTAGCCAGCAGATATGACAGCTTGCTTTCAGCTGCGCTAGGGTCAGACCGCATTCCTATATAGTTTAAGACAGGTTTTCCCAAATTCACAGCTGATTCAAATATCCAACTCATCATTAAGCTTTGAATATTTGAATCGGCTGTGAGTGCTACAGCAAAAAAACTAAATGTGCCCCCGGGGGTGGCCCAGGACCATGTTTGGGAAACCCTTGATATCTCGCAGAGCCGATGTGCGAAATGGCTCGGGAAACACACCTTCCAAAATGGCTGCTGTGGCTTCTCCTACCTAGCATGAGGACGAAAAGGACAGCTTTCCGTAAAAACTAGCAGTAGTTCAGTCTTCTCGGTGTAACAGTTGGGATAATGGGACAATTCTCAGAGTGCAATGCTTTTCTCATCCTTAGATTGAGGTGCGTTTTCCAAGCCATATTTGTGGCTTCACGGTGTCTTAATCTACACAGGAATGCTGTCCGACCCCAGTGCAGCTGTAAGCAAGCGGGTCGGATCTGCTGGCTACATCTAGGCTTGAAAAGGGGGTAGCTGTATTGTCACAAAGGAATGCAACCTTGATAAGTGCCATGCCTGAGAGTGCTTAACATTTCATGACAAACATGTTGTTATACTGAGTTTCTGCCTGTCTCTGCCTCTTCCAGGTGGCACTCTTTCTCTGGTACCCCCAAAATGGCTCATCGAAGTGGGCTGGAGGACCCGGAGCGGTACCTGTTTGTGGATCGCGCTATGGTCTACAATCCGGCCACACAGGCCGACTGGACAGCCAAGAAGGTGGTGTGGATCCCTTCAGAGCGTCATGGTTTTGAGGCGGCCAGCATCAAGGAGGAGCGGGGAGAGGAGATGGTGGTGGAACTGTCAGAGAATGGCAAGAAGACCATTGTCAATAAGGACGACATCCAGAAGATGAACCCGCCCAAGTTCAGCAAGGTGGAAGACATGGCCGAGCTCACCTGCCTGAACGAGGCCTCAGTGCTGCACAACCTCAAAGACCGCTACTACTCTGGGCTCATCTACGTGAGTGTTTGTGTTGTTGTACACTGTTAGAAAAAAGGGTTGCAAAAGGGTTAGGATAACCCTTTTTGGTTCCAGGTAGAACCCTTTTGAGTTCAATGTAGAACCCTCTGTGGAAAGGGTTCTACCTGGAACGAAAAAGGGTTCTACATAGGGGTTCTCCTATGGGGTCAGCCTGAAAACCCTGTTAGCTTCTAGATAGCACCTTTTTTTCTGAGTGTATTCTTATTATACATCTATTCACGTAGAAAGCAAATTCAACCATACTCACACATTATGCACACTGCAGACCTTGCTCAATAGTTCAATATTTTAGCTGTTTTTCAGCAACTCTGGTGACGCATACCTTAAATGAGACCCAGACCACAGAATCCCATGTATTGGTCTCTTGATAATGTTGAGAGGGCCTGGCTCACCTACAGAACCTAACCTCTGGGGAACTTTGAGGAAACAGGGTCTGTGTCTGAATAAGTACTACACACACAAACTGCATACTGATTTTTGACGTTTGATCTAGTAGAATTCACTTGTCTTTTCTGACTCACGTGTGTCTGACAACAGCTGATAATCAGATAAATTGACTGCTGTACCAAAATGAGCGAATGGCGGGAGTTAACGCAATCAGTTAACGCAATGAGATGACTCATTTGGAGTACTATTTTAGAAATTGCATATACTATAACACTTTATTTTTTTCGCATACTATTTAGTATGGGTATTTGGATACGCCACTGTCTTGTGGCTTGATTGAAGTTTAAAAAACACACAACTGATCATACTCTATAACCGTTTCCAGATAGTTCAGACCGATGGTAAGTTCTCTCTCTGTATCTATATTACCTGCCATCTTCTATACTTTCACCTTTGTAGGTGACATTTCTACCATAAACATCGGTGGGTCAGTTTGTTTGTATGACCCCATTCCTCGTGGTTGCCCTGTTTGATCTCTGAGCTGTCTGTGGGGCTCTCTCATCTCAGTGGGGTCCCTGGGTATTAAAGCCAATACATTTGGCCCTGTGTGTTGACTGTGGAGCCCCAGGGCAGGGTGGCAGACTGGGAGAGGCACTGGCCCAGCTCCTGTCACTGTTGCTGCTGTGCTCTGTGCATCTTTATGGTCGGGAGCCTTTGTCCTCTCACACATAAACCGTCTGTAGAAAAGACCTCCTACAATCCCAGAATTCCATTAGATGATAGACAGTGTCAGTGATGTATATGATGTCACTCATTTAGGGAGATTTTAAAGCTACCTCTTGCTGTTGGTATCCCTTCACTATTTTCCATTCTGTAGTCCGTAAACGTTTTTATTTTATTATCTAAGCACAACAAAAATCCAACGTCCGAGTTTGCATTGATTTAAATTGCATGCTTTCATTGTTTGTGGAGTTATCTGCAGCTATGTTTCAGTGCAGATGGGTCTAGTTAATGATGTCCTATATACAGTGTATCGTCGTGATCTTGACCCATTTAGTGACATACGTTCCAGGAATAGAATGTGGATTGGTTATCACCTAAGTCATGGTGACGGGGATTCTGGAGGAACTGCAGTCTTTTTGATTTATCTTCTCTACCAGGCTTGATGGTGAATTCCACTAGATAATAGCTTTATGTTTCTCCATGTTTCTTGAAGGCTCTCTTCATCTGCATAACAATGGGCCTCAGGATCTCGTCACAGTATCTCTGTGCATTCAAACTACCATCGATAAAATGCAATTGTGTTCGTTGTCCGTAGCTTATGCCTGCCCATACCATAACCCCACCTCCACCATGGGGCACTCTGTTTACAACACTGACATCAGCAAACCGCTAGTCATATGCTCTGTACAGTTGAAATCGGGATTCATCCGTGAAAAGCACACTTCTCTAGCGTGCCAGTGGCCATCAAAGGTGAGCATTTGCCCACTGATGTCGGTTTCGACGCCGGACTGCAGTCAGTTTAAGACCCTGGTGAGGATGACGAGCACGCAGATGAGCTTCCCTGAGACTGTTTTTAACAGCTGGTGTCAGCCGATCCCGCAGGTGAAGAAGCCGGATGTGGAGGTCCAGGGCTGGCGTTGGTACACGTGGTTGTGAGGCCAGTTGGACAAACTTTCCCCCCTGCTACTCTAACTTCCGAGATGCATACAAAGCCCTCTCCCACCCTCCCTTCGGAAAATCCGACCACGACGCCATCTTGCTCCTACCGTCTTATAGACAGAAACTCAATCAGGATGTACTATAACCGTTCAACGCTGGTCAGACCAATTGGAATCCACGCTTCAAGATGTTTTTGATCACGCAGCCTGGGGTATGTTCCGGTCAGCCTCAAAGAACAACATCGATCTATACGCTGACTCGGTGAGTGAGTTTATAAGGAAGTGCATTGGAGATGTATCTAATATAACCAGAAACCGTGGATGGATGGTGGCATTCGCACAAAACTGAAAGTGCGAACCACCTCATTTAACCATGGGAACATGGCTGAATATAAACAGTGCATTTATTCCCCCCGCAAGGCAATCAAACAAGTGAGATGCCGGTACAGGGACAAAGTGGAGTCTCAATTCAACAGCTCAGAAACGAGACGTATGTGGCAGGGTCTACAGGAAATCAACGACTATAAAAAGAAAACCAGCCACGTCACGGACACCGACGTCATGCTTCCAGACAAACTAAACATCTTCTTTGCTCTCTTTGAGAATAATACAGTGCCACCATCGCGGCCCACTAACAAAGACTGTGCCCCCTCCTCTCCTTCTCCATGGCCGACGTGAGTAAAACATTTAAACGTGTTAACCCTCGCAAGGCTGCTGGCCCAGATGGCATCCCTAGCCGCGTCCTCAGTGCATGCACAGACCAGCTGGCTGGTGTGTTTACAGACATATTCAATCGCTCCCTATCCCAGTCTGCTGTCCCCACATGCTTCAAGATGGCCACCATTGTTCCTGTACCCAAGAAGGCAAGATAACTGATCTAAATGGCTCCCGCCCCGTAGCACTCACTTCTATCATCATGAAGTACTTTGAGAGACTAGTCAAGGATCTTATCACCTCCACCTTACCGGCTATGCTAGACCCACTTCAGTTTGTATACCACCCCAACAGGTCCACAGACGATGCAATCACCATCACACTGCACACTGCCCTATCCCATCTGCACATGAGGAATACCTACGTAAGAATGCTGTTCATTGACTACAGCTCAGCATTCAACACCATAGTACCCTCCAAGCTCATCAAGCTGGAGGGCCTAGGTCTCAACCCCGCCCTGTGCAATTGGGTTCTAGACTTTCTGACGGGCCGCACCCAGGTGGTGAACGTAGGAAACAACATTTGCACTTCGCTGACCCTCAACACTGAGGCCCCACAAGGGTGCGTGCTCAGCCCCCTCCAGTACTCCTTGTTCACCTACGACTGCGTGGCCATGCACGCCTCCAACTCGATCATCAAGTTTGCAGATGACACAACAGTAGTGGGCTTGATTACCAACAACGACGAGACAGTTTACAGGAAAGAGGTGAGAGCACTCGGAGTGTGGTGTCAGGAAAACAACCTCTCACTCAACGTAAACAAAACAAAGGAGATTATCGTGGACTTCAGGAAACAGCAGAGGGAGCAACCCCTATCCACAGTGTAAAAGGTGTACGCCGAGGTTACTGAGAACTTTCCACATCACAGACAAACTGAAATGGTGCACCCACACAGACCATGTGGTGAAGAAGGCGTAACAGCACCTCTTCAACATCAGGAGGCTAAAGAAATTTGGGTTGTCACCCAAAACCCTGACAAAATTATACAGATGCACAATCAAGAGCATCCTGTTGGCTGTATCACAGCCTGGTACCACAACTGCTCCACCCTCAACCGCAAAGCTCTCCAGAGGGTAGTGAGGTCTGCACAACGCATCACCGGGGGCAAACCCCTTTTTGGCCTTCACAGGAAGGCCAAAATGATCATCAAGGACAACAACTACCCGAGCCACTGCCTGTTCACACCGCTACCATCCAGAAGGCGAGGTCACTACAGGTGCATCAAAGCAGGGACCGAGAGACTGAAAAACAGCTTCTTTCTCAAGGCCATCAGACTGTTAAACCGCAATCACTAACTCCGAGAGATTGCTACCTACATTGAGACCCAATCACTGGCCACTTTAATAAATTAATCACTAGTCACTTTAAACAATGCCACTTTAAATAATTCCACTTTAATAAATGTTTACATATCTTACGTTACTCATATCATATGTATATACTGTATTTTATACCATCTATTGCACCGACCATCGCTCATCCATATATTTATATGTACATATACTCATTCACCCCTTTAGATTCATGTGTATTAGGTAGTTGTTAGATATTACTGCTATTACTGCATTGTCGGCACATTGTCGGTGACCTCCCCCCACAGTGGGGCATAACCCATCCCCAGCTGCGCTGTACGCTGCTGCCCCAGGCTTTGTGTGTCTGAGCTAGGGTTGGCGTGCAGAGGGAGCCCCGTGGGTAATGTGGCTCTGTGCGTTTTGGTCAGTTCCTCAGTGAGGCCCCAGTATGGCTTGGTGGCGTAGCCTTGCCTCCATGTGAAGTCAGGGAGTTGAGCCAGTCCAGTGGGTAACAGGCTAACCGGAACGCTAGCAACGCTACAACCAGGCCTTTGTGTCAGCATATAATCCCCAGCTGTCAGAAAGCATCAGCATTCTTTCATGAAAACAGCGTCCGTCTGTCTCCCGCCCACTTCATTGCAATGTGTCTGACTGTCCTGCCTCCTTTCCTGCACTCACTCTAATTTACGATTTCTCTTTTCTCTCTCCTAATGCTCTGCCCAATGCCAATAACCTTATTCCTGCACTTCTTTTGGTGTTTCAAATGTTTGATTGTTCAAACATTGAATAAATGTATTGCAGTCTTGGCTGAGCTTCTGTATTTGTGGAGGCCAGCTGCCTCTTGGTTGACAGGATGTAGGTGGTATCACTAATGGAAAACCCCCACTAATTATCTGTCTTGTCATTCTTGTTTGGCTGATATGTTTCTTTATTGAGGTTCAAGAACAAGCTTTCACTCGCTATGTGCATGCATAAAGAGTACATTAACCCTCTCTCAAGAGTGGCATTGTGTTCAGGCCTCCCACATAGTCATATCTTCAGTCTTTTGTTGTTGTCATGGCATTGCCATTGTTCCATGGAGAACTATTTTGCATGTAAACATCTTAGGTGTTACCATAAACTTGGCAAACACACACACACACACACTCCATGGATACCAAACCAGCACCAGGCTTTTCATGGATCATCATGCAGTTATTAGTGGTTATTTTTTTATTAAATTATCCAGAAAGAGTGAGCAACAGTTTCTTTATTTTATAAAAAATATTCTGTTTTGAGAATTTCTGAGTAGCTTTGTGTTTAAGCTGGTGGTTAAGGTCATGGGTTAAGAGCTATGTAACGCTAGTGCCATGCATGTACAGTATATGCCACAATTCCACCGAAGACATAGCAATCTTTCTTTCAGTTTCCCCAGGTATTATTAATATGATTATGTTAAAAGCCCATTACATTATCAAATCAAGACAGTTGAACACCCTGCTATTGGCTTGACACACTTTTTTATTCAATAGCACTGCGCAAAGATTATTGATCATATATATGCCTCATCTTCCAAGATGGCATAGCAGTTCAGACGTCTTTTGTCCTCGTCTTGTCATGTCCCATATATATATAACTTTTTTCACATACCTTTTTATATATATTTTTTTATTTTCCATAAACTCATCTTCAAAACACTCTCCTGCAACCCGCCTCACCAATTTATATTTATAAGAAAAGTATTATTTACCTCAAATCTGTAATCCTCCAAGAAACTAGCCAGAAGCTAATCAGAAGCGAGTTAGCTTCTTTACTGGCTAATCGTTAGTATTCAGCTAACCACGGTTTGTGGACATCAGCTATCCTTTAGCTCGACTCGGAATGGAACATACCGGACCAATTTTTCTCTCTATGTCCCTGGATTATACCTGCGAACTCTGGACGTTCATACCTGGATCTCACAGCTAGCTAGTTGCTATCCGTGTGACTATCGGCTTTCGTCGATTCCGGAGCAAACATCAATTATTTCGGAGCTAGCCAGCTGAAGAGTTCCATCAATCACTCTTGGGCTACAATCACCTATCTGGGCCCGTATTACTGCCTACGCGGAGCCCCACCGGGCCTTCACAACTGGACTGCCGACGTTATCTACCCGAAGGAGTTATCCGGCTGGCTCCTCCGTCGCGACGTTACCTAAACGCCCATCTGCGGCCCGCTAACCGTTAGCTGTCTTATCGGCTGCTATCTGAATAGACAATCGGACAATTTATTTATTTATATTGTTATTATTTTTTCTTCTTGGGCCTCTATAACTATATCTATTGTTTTTTGTTGTTGTTGTGTGATTTGGATTAATCCCCTCTACCACACGGAACCCCACTAATCTACTGACGGAACGCAAGAGGAGGCTAATAACAGACCTCCATCCTATGCTAGCTTGCTACCGATAGCCTGGCTAGCTGTCTAAATCGCCGTGACCCCCAACCATTCTCTCTACTCACTGGACCCTTTTGATCACTCGACTAAGCATGCCTCTCCTTAATGTCAATATGCCTTGTCCATTGCTGTTCTGGTTAGTGTTTATTGGCTTATTTCACTGTAGAGCCTCTAGTCCTGCTCACTCTACCTTATCCAACCTATTAGTTCCACCACCCACACATGCAATGACATCTCCTGGTTTCAATGATGTTTCTAGAGATTCTCTCTCTTTTCATCACTCAATACCTAGGTTTACCTCCACTGTATTCACATCCTACCATACCTTTTTCTGTACATTATACCTTGATGCTATTTTATCGCCCCCAGAAACCTCCTTTTACTCTCTGTTCTAGACGACCAATTCTTATTGCCTTTAGCCGTACCCTTATTTTACTCCTCCTCTGTTCCTCTGGCGATGTAGAGGTGAATCCAGGCCCTGCAGTGCCTAGCTCCACTCCTATTCCCCAGGCGCTCTCTTTTGACGACTTCTGTAACCGTAATAGCCTTGGTTTCATGCATGTTAACATTAGAAGCCTCCTCCCTAAGTTTGTTCTATTCACTGCTTTAGCACACTCTGCCAACCCGGATGTTCTAGCTGTGTCTGAATTCTGGCTTAGGAAGACCACCAAAAATTCAGAAATTTTAATCCCAAACTACAACATTTTCAGACAAGATAGAACTGCAAAAGGGGGCGGTGTTGCAATCTACTGCAAAGATAGCCTGCAGAATTCTGTCCTACTATCCAGGTCTGTACCCAAACAATTTGAACTTCTACTTTTAAAAATCCACCTCTCTAAAAACAAGTCTCTCACCGTTGCCGCCTGCTATAAACCTCCCTCTGCCCCCAGCTGTGCTCTGGACACCATATGTGAACTGATTGCTCCCATCTATCTTCAGAGCTCGTGCTGCTTGGCGACCTAAACCGGAACATGCTTAACACCCCAGCCATCGTACAATCTAACTTGATGCCCTCAATCTCACACAAATTATCAATGAACCTACCAGGTACCTCCCCAAAGCCTTAAACACGGGCACCCTCATAGATATCATCCTAACCAACTTGCCCTCTAAATACACCTCTGCTGTCTTCAACCAAGATCTCAGCGATCACTGCCTCATTACCTGCATCCGTAATGGGTCAGCGGTCAAACGACCTCCACTCATCACTGTCAAACGCTCCCTGAAACACTTCAGCGAGCAGGCCTTTCTAATTGACCTGGCCAGGGTATCCTGGAAGGATATTGATCTCATCCCGTCAGTAGAGGATGCCTGGATATTCTTTTTAAATGCCTTCCTAACCATCTTAAATAAACATGCCCCATTCAAGAAATTTAGAACCAGGAACAGATGTAGCCCTTGGTTCTCCCCAGACCTGACTGCCCTTAACCAACACAAAAACATCCTATGGCATTCTGCATTAGCATCGAACAGCCCCCGTGATATGCAGCTGTTCAGGGAAGCTAGAAACCATTATACACAGGCAGTTAGAAAAGCTAAGGCTAGCTTTTTCAAGCAGAAATTTGCTTCCTGCAACACAAACTCAAAAAAGTTCTGGGACACTATAAAGTCCATGGAGAATAAGAACACCTCCTCCCAGCTGCCCACTGCACTGAAGATAGGAATCATCATTACATTACATTTACATTTAAGTCATTTAGCAGACGCTCTTATCCAGAGCGACTTACAAATTGGTGCATTCACCTTATGTCATCCAGTGGAACAGTCACTTTACGATAGTGCATCTAAATCTTAAAGGGGGGGGGGAATACTTATCCTATCCTAGGTATTCCTTAAAGAGGTGGGGTTTCAGGTGTCTCCGGAAGGTGGTGATTGACTCCGCTGTCCTGGCGTCGTGAGGGAGTGGAGGATCGGAATCCACCATAATTGAGAATTTCAGTAAGCATTTTGCTACGGCTGGCCATGCTTTCCACCTGGCTACTCCTGGCTACTCCTACCCCGGTCAACAGCACTGCACCCCCCCCACAGCAACTCTCTCAAGCCTTCCCCATTTCTCCTCCTCCCAAATCCGTTCAGCTGATGTTCTGAAAGAGCTGCAAAGTCTGGACCCCTACAAATCAGCCGGGCTAGACAATCTGGACCCTTTCTTTCTAAAATTATCTGCCAAATTTGTTGCCACCCATATTACTAGCCTGTTCAACCTCTTTTTGGTGTCGTCTGAGATTCCCAAAGATTGGAAAGCAGCTGCTGTCATCCCCCTCTTCAAAGGGGGGGACACTCTTGACCCAAATTGCTACAGACCTATATAATAATAATAATATAAATAATATATGCCATTTAGCAGCCTACCATGCCTTTCTAAGGTCTTTGAAAGCCAAGTCAACAAATAGATTACCGACCATTTCGAATCTCACCATACCTTGTCTGCTATGCAATCTGATTTCAGAGCTGGTAATGGGTGCACCTCAGCCACGCTCAAGGTCCTAAACGATATCTTAACCGCCATCGATAAGAAACATTACTGTGCAGCCGTATTCATTGATCTGGCCAAGGCTTTCGACTCTGTCAATCACCACATCCTCATCGGCAGACTCGACAGCCTTGGTTTCTCAAATGATTGCCTTGCCTGGTTCACCAACTACTTATAATATAGTAATATATGCCATTTAGCAGACGCTTTTATCCAAAGCGACTTACAGTCATGTTTGCATACATTCTACGCATGGGTGGTCCCGGGGATCGAACCCACTACCCTGGCGTTACAAGCGCCATGCTCTACCAACTGAGCTACAGAAGGACCACTGATAGATTCTCTGATAGAGTTCAGTGTGTCAAATCGGAGGATCTGCTGTCCGGACCTCTGGCAGTCTCTATGGGGGTGCCATAGGGTTAAATTCTTGGACCGACTCTTCTCTGTATACATCAATGAGGTCGCTCTTGCTGCAGGGTGAGTCTCTGATCCACCTCTACGCAGACGACACCATTCTGTATACTTCTGGCCCTTCTTTGGACACTGTGTTAACAACCCTCCAGGCAAGCTTCAATGCCATACAACTCTCCTTCCGTTGCCTCCAATTGCTCTTAAATACAAGTAAAACTAAATGCATGCTTTTCAACCGATCGCTACCTGCACCTGCCCAAAATCACTACTCTGGATGGCTCTGACTTAGAATACGTGGACAACTACAAATACTTAGGTGTCTGGTTAGACTGTAAACTCTCCTTCCAGACCCATATCAAACATCTCCAATCCAAAGTTAAATCTAGAATTGGCTTCCTATTTCGCAACAAAGCATCCTTCACTCATGCTGCCAAACATACCCTTGTAAAACTGACCATCATACCAATCCTCGACTTTGGCGATGTCATTTACAAAATAGCCTCCAATACCCTACTCAACAAATTGGAAGCAGTCTATCACAGTGCAATCCGTTTTGTCATCAAATCAAATCAAATCAAATTTATTTATATAGCCCTTCGTACATCAGCTGATATCTCAAAGTGCTGTACAGAAACCCAGCCTAAAACCCCAAACAGCAAACAATGCAGGTGTAAAAGCACGGTGGCTAGGAAAAACTCCCTAGAAAGGCCAAACCTAGGAAGAAACCTAGAGAGGAACCGGGCTATGTGGGGTGGCCAGTCCTCTTCTGGCTGTGCCGGGTAGAGATTATAACAGAACATGACCAAGATGTTCAAATGTTCATAAATGACCAGCATGGTCAAATAATAATAAGGCAGAACAGTTGAAACTGGAGCAGCAGCACAGTCAGGTGGACTGGGGACAGCAAGGAGCCATCATGTCAGGTAGTCCTGGGGCACGGTCCTAGGGCTCAGGTCCTCCGAGAGAGAGAAAGAAAGAGAGAATTAGAGAGAGCATATGTGGGGTGGCCAGTCCTCTTCTGGCTGTGCCGGGTGGAGATTATAACAGAACGTGGCCAAGATGTTCAAATGTTCATAAATGACCAGCATGGTTGAATAATAGTAAGGCAGAACAGTTGAAACTGGAGCAGGAGCATGGCCAGGTGGACTGGGGACAGCAAGGAGTCATGTCAGGTAGTCCTGGGACATGGTCCTAGGGCCCAGGCCAGTTGAAACTGGAGCAGCAGCATGGCCAGGTGGACTGGGGACAGCAAGGAGTCATCATGTCAGGTAGTCCTGGGGCATGGTCCTAGGGCTCAGGTCCTCCGAGAGAGAGAAAGAAAGAGAGAAGGAGAGAATTAGAGAACGCACACTTAGATTTACACAGGACACCGAATAGGACAGGAGAAGTACTCCAGATAAACAAACTGACCCTAGCCCCCCGACACATAAACTACTGCAGCATAAATACTGGAGGCTGAGACAGGAGGGGTCAGGAGACACTGTGGCCCCATCCGAGGAATCCCCACCAAAGCCCCATATACTACCCACAATTGCGACCTGTACGCTCTCGTTGGCTGGCCCTCGCTTCATACTCGTCGCCAAACCCACTGGTTCCATGTCATCTACAAGACCCTGCTAGGTAAAGTCCCCCCTTATCTCAGCTTGCTGGTCACCATAGCATCTCCCACCTGTAGCACACGCTCCAGCAGGTATATCTCCAAAACTAATTATTTCTTTGGCCGCCTCTCCTTCCAGTTCTCTGCTGCCAAGGACTGGAACGAACTACAAAAATCTCTGAAACTGGAAACACTAATCTCCCTCACTAGCTTTAAGCACCAACTGTCAGAGCAGCTCACCGATTACTGCATCTGTACATAGCCCACCTATAATGTAGCCCAAACAACTACCTCTTTCCCAACTGTATTTAATTAATTAATTCATTTTGCTCCTTGCACCCCATTATTTTTATTTTTACTTTGCACATTCTTCCATTGCAAATCTACCATTCCAGTGTTTTACTTGCTATATTGTATTTACTTTGCCATCATGGCCTTTTTTTGCCTTTACCTCCCTTATCTCACCTCATTTGCTCACATCGTATATAGACTTGTTTAAACTGTATTATTGACTGTATGTTTGTTTTACTCCATGTGTAACTCTGTGTCATTGTATGTGTCGAACTGCTTTGCTTTATCTTGGCCAGGTCGCAATTGTAAATGAGAACTTGTTCTCAACTTGCCTACCTGGTTAAATGAAGGTGAAATAAAATAAATAAAATTAAAATATTTCAAAGCATACTTTGAAGGGTTATTAGCTTTAATGAATATGCACTGTCAAGGTCATTCTCCTCAGATGAATGGACCAGGCCGTCCTCACCTTGCTGCAGTCGGGGTGCTATTAATTCCAAATGGCAGATGCAAGCGACTTATGTCTGCTGTTGCTTGTGGGTTTCTCAGCTGTTACTAAGCCACTGCATCCACAGATCCGATTTCACAGTGGAAATATCCCCTTCCCTGGAGCATGGTACATGGAGAGCAGGCTAACCTGACCCACTTCCTCCAGCAGCAGGCCTGGCCTACCACTCCGTCCTCCGCTGAAGAGGCTGCTGCCTCTAACCTCTCCTGAGAGGGAGGGAGAGTGGGGAGGGAAGGGGAGAGGGATTCACATTTTGGTGAGAGGGAGAAAGGGAGGCCTCCTGAGTAGACTGTACTGCAGAATGCATTTATTTGTGTTCTGCAACGTAACTGAATTTGTGACTGGAGACAAATTATGCCATAAGGTATTGTAGGTTTACCCAGAGTAATGGCAAAACTAAACGCAAAAACTCTCCTGCAATGTTGACCGTGTTAACTCAACATTGACACACACTCACATTTAACCTGAAAGTAAGCATAATCAGTATGATAGGAAAGTGTTATTTTAAATCAATACGGTTGATTATGGTATTATAGAGTTATCAGGAATAAACCAGATAAACGTTGTTGTTTCATCCTGGTCTGGTGTCTAACCATCTCGACCCTGCTGCAGTCTGGTGGGATGCTACAGTAGGCCCTGTGATTATTGCTGTGGGTGCAACCAGGTAGCTCTGCCTAGCCAGCTGCCTTGGTCCTGCACGTCACAGAGGCACCGCCACACTATTAATAGCTCCTGCTTTCAGATCAAGGGAATCCATTTTTAATTAGCTACAAAATGGAGCTTCAAGTTAGAGTTACAGAGGGCTGGCTTTTCCTATTCACCTCCCCTAAGGTTTAGAAGGAGTGAGAGGAGGCTGATGGAATCATTATGCCCTGCTTCTCTACCAAAAGGGGTTCTTGTCAACTCAGCTGCCTCACAGACCAGCTCTGATGAACTGAGACCACCTCTCTCTCCTTCCTTTCCCCTCTATCTCCTTACAGCCCACTCTCTCTCTCTCTGTTTCTCTCTCTTCCTCTCCCTTCTCTCTCTCCTAACAGCCCACTCTCTCTCTGTTTCTGTCTCTTCCTCTCCCTATGTCATTGTCAGTGTTTGGCAAGGCATTCCCCTGAAAAGGCTGACTGGGCTCTTACATCATGAGCATGCTCTCCAGGGCCGCTTGGCAGTGGCTTGGCTGCTGAGTCATTATCCTTCTGCCTTAATTGCTTGGCTGACTCCTGATTGTTAGACAGGGTTGCATCTTGTGGCTCACAAATAGACAACCCATGGGCTTCACCCCCGAGGTTTTGTATAAGGTCAAGTAAGCCATATTTTTATGAGATCACCAAAATATCTAATGATTTATTATTATATTTCTATTGTGGTCACCTCTGCCTATTGCCTTATCCAGACCCCTTGAAAGAGGTGAACGGAGCCACTGGGCCTTAGGCATGAAATGAGAGTTCTTGAAACAATTAGAAGCCTTTTAAACAGAGGCTCTGTCAGTCATGTTTGGTGTGTTGTACATGCATCTCTGTGTTCTATGAACTTACTCTCCCTCTCCCCAAAGGGGTTCATTGGCATGTGAAATGGATAATAAACAAGAGAAACAAATAGTGAACATTACACTCACAAAATATTATAGCTATGTACAATTATAGTACAAAATGGAAAATAAGTAAACATAAATATGGGTTGTATTTACGACTGTGTTTTGTTCTTCACTGGTTGTCCTTTTGTTGTGGCAACAGGCCACAAATCTTGCTGCTGTGATGGCACATTGAGTTTCACCTAATAGATATGGGAGTTTATCAAAATTAGATTTGCTTTCAAATTCTTTGTGGGCCTGTGTAATCTGAGGGAAATATGTTTCTCTAATATGGTCATACATTTGGCAGCTCAGCTTCCACCTCGAATCAAATTGTATTTGTCACATGTGCCGAATACAACAGGTGTCGACCTTACAGTAAAATGCTTACTTACAAACCCTTAACCAACAATGCAGTTTTGAGAAAAATAAGAGTTAAGAAAAGATTGACTAAATAAACTAAAGTAAAAAGAATAACTCAACACAATAACGAGGCTATAGTACCGAGTCAATGTGTGGGGTTACGGGTAAGTCGAGGTAATTGAGGTAATATCTACATGTAGGCAGTGGTAAAGTGACTATGCATAGATAATAAACAGTGAGTGGCAGCAACATAAATTTAAAAAAAAATGGGTGTCAATGCAAATAATCCAGGTGGCCATTTGATGAACTGTTCAGCAGTCTTATGGCTTGGTAGTAGAAGCTGTTAAGGAGACTTTTGGATCTAGACTTGGCCCTCCGGTACCGCTTGCCCTAACCCTATGACTAGGGTAGCTGTAGCATTTTACAATTTTTAGATCCTTCCTCTGACACCGCATGGTATAGATGTCAAATCAAATGTTATTTGTCACATACACATGGTTAGCAGATGTTAATGTGAGTGTAGCGAAATGCTTAATATTTTGTGAGTGTAATGTTCACTGTTAATTTCTGATTGTTTATTTCTCTTTTGTTTAATCTATTTCACCTGCTTTGGCCATGCAAATTAACCCCTGTCTTAGATGTACTGGGCACTACCCTCTGTAGAGCCTTGAGGTTGGATGCCGAGTAGTTGCCATACCAGGCTGTGATGCAACGAGTCAGGATGCTCTTGATGGTGCAGCTGTAGAACTTTTTGAAGACTCATGCCAAGTCTGCCTACGGCGCCCTCTCTCAATAGCAATGCTTACGGAGTCTGTACATAGTCAAAGCTTTTCATTTTGGGTCAGTCATAGTGGTCAAGTATTCTGCCATTGTATACTCTCTGTTTTGGGCCAAATAGTATTCAAGTTTGCTCTTTTTTTTCCAATGTGTCAAGTAATTATCTTTTTGTTTACTCATGATTTGGTTGGGTCTAATTGTGTTGCCGTCCTGGGGCTTTGCGGGGTCTGTTTGTGAACAGAGCCCCAGGACCAGCTTGCTTAGGGGACATTTCTCTAGGTTAACCTCTCTGTAGGTGATGGCTTTGTTTGTAGAAGATTTGAGAATTGCTTCCTTTTATTTGTTTGTAGAATTTAAGGGCTCTTTTCTGGATTTTGATTGTCAGCCGGTCTCATCCTAATTCTGCTCTGCATTCTTTCTCTCTTCCCCGCCCCATTGTACTGTACCTGACGTGTGTGATAAGGGCGGTAACAGAATTACACTGATCTTTCACTTAAAATGTTTGCCAAACAAAACCATTGATTTAAGAAACCATAAAACTCTGTTTGATAACAGAATTTTGGTTTCCACATTTTTCAAAAACCCTGTTATATCTCTGCTCAAAATGCAAGATTCAATGATGTATGCAGAAAGAATGGGGTGTCAGCTAGGACACGACACATTGAGTTTGAAAAAATATATTTTTGTTATTGAATAGTAGTAAGTGAAGTAGATCTACACCCAGTAACGGAATGGCGGTAATGGAATTTCTTCATGGGTCCCTGATACAGTATGTACTGTAATGACCCGACTAGATCATAAAGGAACAATTGTCCAGACAGAGGCTTGAGTTTACGAATTGACGGTTTATTACACCAACTTTACACAGGCTACTGTTTGGGCCGTAGCACACGCCAAATAGATGACACAAGCCAATCGTGACCTTCTCTTGTGAAGCCCAGACGTAAGAGAGAGAGAACAAAAGCTGAACCTGGTCTTAACTTCCAATGCTCCACCCCCCTGCCCAACCCCCCTCCACGCCACTCCGCCAACCACCAGGATGCCCGGCATCAGAACATTCCAGGCATTCCCGTGATTGGCAGATAGCAGGTTGATTGACAGGTCGGACCCCGCGAACACCGGGTACTGGTCAGTACAACACAACCACCTCCTAGCCTAACACATAACACACAGCTGTCTGTGCGGGTCGCTACACAGCCCCCCACCACAAAGTCCCTCGTCCCCGAGGGAACAAACAAAGTCTCTGAAGCGACCCGGAGGTCTCCTTTGCCTGCGTGGTCGTGATGGTCGCAGAGTGCCCCTCTGGGACCCAGGGGATGAAGGCAGGGATATGGGTGACAAGGAAGCGGGAACGGGTAATACAGTCCGTGGCTCTGGGGAACCACGCGGTGACACAGGGGGGGAGACAGGGGGAGTGGGCTGTCTGGAGCCTTGTCTGCGGCACCTGAGGGTGGGTGCCTGGAGAATGTCATTGCCAGAGAGGGGAATTGTGGGGGTTCCTGGGGTTTGGGGAGAAGAGGCCCCTCTGTATGGGGCTAACCTGTCCCGGTGCAGTGCCACCTTTCTCCCCCTGGGAGGAAGCTGCACCCGGTACACAACCTCCCCTACCCTCTCCAGGACACTGCAGGGTCCCACCCAGTGACTGTCCAACTTGGGGCATCTGCCTTTTTTCCTTAGGGGGCTGTAGACCCAGACCAGCTCCCCAGCCACAAAGTGCTTTCCCCGGGTGTGCACGTCATAGTTCCTTTTCTGCCTCACACCTGCATTCACCAGCTGCTCTCTGGCGAAGGTGTGGGCTGTCTCCAGGCGGTCCTGGAGTCTCCGGGCATACTCCGGCCCCGGAGGAACATGAGGGCTATCCAGGGGCCGACCAAACGCCATCTTCGCAGGGGTGCGGATCTCTCTCCCCAGCATGAGGAGGGCAGGCGTGCAGGAAGTGGAGTCTTGGACAGCGGAGCGGCATGCCATGAGGACCATAGGCAGGTGCTTGTCCCAGTCACGCTGGTGTTTGGAAGAGACGATGGCCAGCTGCTGTCCAAGCGTTTTGTTGAAGCGCTCCACAAGGCCATCACTTTGAGGATGGAGAGGAGTAGTGCGGGTCTTGTGCATACCCAGCCTCTCACACATGGTGGCGAACACACGGGACTCAAAGTTTCTGCCTTGGTCGCTGTGGATGGACTCTGCAGCTCCAAACCTGCTGAACATCCCCGCTGTCAGGGCGTCGACGATGGTCTCTGCCTCCTGGTCAGGCAGAGCATAGGCCTCGGGCCATTTTGTGAAATAGTCCATGGCCGTGAGCACCCAGCGGTTTCCACTGTCTGTGGTGGGGAACGGCCCAACTACATCCACTCCCACCCTCTCCATGGGAGCCCCCACTGGGAACTGTTGGAGCTGAGCATGAGAGCGGCCTGGGGGGCCCTTTCTCGCTGTGCAGTTGTCACAGCGGCGACAAAAGTCCTCCACATCCCTCTTGTGCTGCCCCCAGTAGAAGCCCTGACGGAGACGGCGCAGTGTTTTTGTGACCCCAAAGTGTCCAGTCCCCACCCCCCATGAGTACTCTGGAGCACAGCCTCCCGCAATGCTTTTGGGACCACCACCTGCCACCTCTCCTCTCCCGTAGCTGACTCCTTCCATGCCCGCTGTAGCACGCCATCAGCCAGCCGCAGTCTCTCAAACTTCGACCACAACCCTTTGGTCGCGAGTGAGAGCGCTGTCACCTCTTCCCATGGTGGCCTCACCTGCGCCTCTACCCACTGTAGCACTGGCTGTAGGTCTGTGTCCCGTCCCTGCTGCTGCCGCCATTCAGCCACGTCGACAGTCTGCAGCTCACAGCAGACAGGCCCGCTCGCCCGACACACTGTGGCACAGACACCCTCCTCTGCCCGCAGCTCTCTCTCCCGTCCCTCTCTCCGTTCACAGTGGCGGCAGCCGTCTGCAGTACAGGGCCGACGGGACATGGCGTCGGCGTTGGAGTGGCGTGCCCCTGCCCTGTGCACCACCGTGAAGTCATACTGCTGAAGCTCCTCCAACCAGCGTGCCACCTGCCCCTCTGGCTCTCTGAAAGACATGAGCCACTGGAGAGCAGAGTGGTCAGTCCTTACAGTAAAGGGCAGACCACCCAGGTAGTACTTGAAGTGTTTGACGGAAGCCACAACAGCCAAGAGCTCCCGCCGGGTGACACAGTAGCGGCGCTCATGTTTGTCAAATGTTTTGCTGAAGTACGCCACCACTCTCTCCCCCTCTGGCCCCACCTGGGCCAGCACCCCACCCATGCCCACATTGCTCGCGTCTGTGTCCAGGATAAAGGGCAAGGTGAGGTCAGGGGGCGAGCACGGGGCCTCGATCAGTGCACGTTTGAGGGTGTTGAACGCCTCCTCACACTCCACTGTCCAAGTGAAAGCCTTGTCCTTCGGCAGCAGGCGGTTCAGTGGAGCAGCAACGCTTGAGAAGCCCCGTACAAACCTCCTGTAGTACGAGGCCAGGCCCAGGAAGCTCTTCAGCTGACGCTGGTCGGTGGTGGTGGGCCAGTCTCTGACAGCCCCTACCTTGTCCTCCATGGTGCTGATCCCCTCCTTCCCCACTCGGTGGCCCAAGAAGGACACCTCTCTCCTCATGAAGTGGCACTTCTCGGGGTGGAGCTTCAGACCTGCGGCAGCCACCCTCTCCAGCACACGCCGTAGCGCCCCCAGGGCTGACTGGAAGGAGCTGCCATGGGCCAGGATATCATCGAGGTATACCAGACACTGCTGTCGGGGGATGCCATCCAGCACTCTGTCCATCAAACGCTCAAAAGTAGCTGGAGCGTTGCACAGGCCAAAGCACAGGACCTTGAACTGCCAGTGTCCTCTGTTAGTGGAGAACGCAGTTTTGGCTCTGGCCTCTGGGGAGAGGGGCACCTGCCAGTAGCCACTGCGGAGGTCTAGTGAGGAGAACCAGGAGGACCCCTAACCAGGTCCAGCGACTCATCGATACGTGGTATGGGGTATGAGTCCTTCCTGGTTACCTCATTCAGCCGCCTGTAGTCCGCACAGAACCTCAGCTTGCCCCCCTTCTTCGGAACCATGACGACTGGCGCCGCCCAGGGGCTGTCTGAGGGCTCAATGAAGTCTGCCCGCTGCATCTCCAACACAGCCTTGTCTGCCGCCTCCTGGCGTGCCAGCGGGATACGGCGGGGACGCATCTTGATGGGTCGAGCATCACCTGTGTCGATCTCATGCTGCACCAGATGAGTCTGACCCACCTCTTCCCCACTCAACGCAAAGCTGTCTCTGAATTCAAACAGCAACTGCCACAACCGTTCCTGCTGCTCAGGGTCAAGACCAACACAGTTCCTCCCCCATATCTCCCTCACTGCAGACAGTGTCCTCTCCTCTCCCATCTGGGGTAGCTGGGCTGGGGGGTGCGACCCGGGCTCACAGAGGGCTGTGTCATGGAGGTAGCTGGGGGAATGTAACACACCGCCGTAGGTGACAGGGGGACTGGGGAAAAGTCACACACAGCTGTGGGGGAGGGGGCGCAGCCATGAGTCTCTGCTGCTTTAACTGTTGGAGTAAAGGGTTTGTTGGGTTGAGTGAATGTGACATTAGGGGGGCCATGGTGACTTCCGTCCCTCCCTGGAAGCTCAGTGTGCCCCTATTTAGGTCTAACTGGCAGCCTGTGCTCCTAAGAAAGTCCAACCCCAGGATACAAGGGTCCTGCACAGCCGCCACCCACACAGGATGACGCACAGTCCTGCCCCCTACTGTCAGAGTCATTATTCCCTTCCCTTTCATGGGTGCCAGCTCACCTGTGACTGTGCGGAGCTGCACAGTTGTAGGCTCACACTGAGTCCAACCTGGCACAATATCTGGCCTCACCAGGGTTACTGTGGACCCAGTGTCCACCAGGGCGGAGCAGGGCACCCCCTCCACAGTGACAGGGACATGACAAAAGTCCCCAACACAGGTCCGGCCCACCACAACAACAGGCTCCATCCGCTTGCCCTCGTCTGCTTCTGGGGGAAGTGGAGCCTTGCTTCCCCGTCTGTGCCGGTGGGCTCCTCCTGAAGATGATGGTGGTTGGGATAGAAAGCCAGGGGTCCGCACTACCCGGTCTATGCGGACCCCGAGCCGTTTCCCTGAGCTCTGGGGGACATGGGGCAAACTCGGCGCAGATGGCCTGGCTGGCCACAACCCCAGCAGACCCTGGGACCAGGGCGTGTGTTTCGTTCCGCCTGTAGCGACACAGCACGAATGAGTTTTGTCATTTCGGCCACCCAAGCAGGCTTTTCCGTCTCCGGGCTGCTCTGCCCCCCCAGCTCGCACAGAGGGTGTGTCTCCCTGCACCCCCACCAAAGCCCCAGCTGAAGCCCCAGCCCACACCAGCTCCCTCTCCAAAGCCATCTCCAAGGCTGTCTGCAATGACTCAGGATGAGCCAGCTGGGTCTGTATGCGCAGCTCCGTAGGAGAGAGCGCCTGTATGAACTGGTCCCGTGCTAGCTCGCTCTGCACGGAGGGGGGGCATGTGAGCATATGCCCGCCGAGAGAGGCTCTCAATGTCATTAGCTAGCACCCGTAGAGGCTCTCCAGGCTGCCTGCGTCTATTACTCAGTTCGGAGCGCAGTAGCCCGGGCTGTACACACTGTCCATAGCGCCTCCTCAGTGCTCCCACTAAAGCCCCATAATCATGCCTGTCCTCGGGGCTAATCAATATCAAACAGGCCAGAGCTTCATCCGTGAGGCATAAAGCCAACTGCAGTGCCCTTTCTTCATCCGACCACCCCCTAAAATGAGCTAACAGTTCAAACTGAGCATGAAAAGCTTCCCAATCCGCCTTACCGGAATACTTCGGGGTCTTAACAGATACGGACGCAGCCGGGAACTGGGCGCCGCCATGTTTGTTTACATCCTGAGCCCCAGATTCCTCATCACGCCGCGTCGACGTCACCACTTCGGTCCGCCCACCAGAATCCGCGCGAAATACATTCGACGACGCACTCATGCCCGCTTCAGCCGCCATCGCTCTAACGTCCTCCCTCAAGCGGCCTCTGCGCTCCGACGCCCTGGCGATCTCCTCAGACAGAGCCCCGACGTCCATTCACACGCAGCTCCTTGGCCATAATCGTCCCCTACCTCCACCTTCACTTTCGGATTCCCTCGAAGCATTTTCCATCCCCGTTCTCACCTACGGTAGCTAGCCACATAAGTCAGCTAGCTAGCTGGCTAACTTGTATCAACGTTTTTACTTCTGACACCAATGTAATGACCCGACTAGATCATAAAGGAACAATTGTCCAGACAGAGGCTTGAGTTTACGAATTGACGGTTTATTACACCAACTTTACACAGGCTACTGTTTGGGCCGTAGCACACGCCAAATAGATGACACAAGCCAATCGTGACCTTCTCTTGTGAAGCCCAGACGTAAGAGAGAGAGAACAAAAGCTGAACCTGGTCTTAACTTCCAATGCTCCACCCCCCTGCCCAACCCCCCTCCACGCCACTCCGCCAACCACCAGGATGCCCGGCATCAGAACATTCCAGGCATTCCCGTGATTGGCAGATAGCAGGTTGATTGACAGGTCGGACCCCGCGAACACCGGGTACTGGTCAGTACAACACAACCACCTCCTAGCCTAACACATAACACACAGCTGTCTGTGCGGGTCGCTACAGTACTAAACAAATGCATAATTATGGACATGAATGTCATTCTCTTCATGGTGAGGTACCTACACATAAATATAATCCTCCTTTGCGTATTTGGATGTTATTCTAAACAATGAGCTCTGCCCCCAAACAAGACCAAATTTGAACCAATCATAGACATCTAAGTTTGGACATCAAAATACAGCACAGTAGAGCACAGTACAACACAGAACAGTACAATAGAGTACAGTACATTATAGTCTACTCTGCTGTAGTGTACTAAACTATATGCTACTTTTCTTTACTGTGCTGTACAGTACTGTGCTGTCCAAACTTGTGAACCCAACTGTGGTTTGTGACGACTATGATTTCCCATTTTAGCCGAATTCAATTCAAGAAATTTCATTACAGATTTCTGAAATTCCGTTACAGATTTTGGTAACGGAATTCCGAGTTTTAATCACTTAATAATTAATGACAATAAAATAATGAAAAACACTAACTAATTGCAAGTCAACCTTTACTTGTTACTTCTATGAACTTTCATTATCCTCCCTCATGACGGAGAGAAAGGAGAACATATCTTAAAGATATGTGGGGGTTTTTGTAACGGAATTCCAAGGCAGAACAATTTCTCCAAAATGAAATATAAGTGTTTATATTAGTTGGCAGGGGTCTTTAGCTCAACATCAGTGTGTGTTGATGTATTTCTAATACCTTAAGACTATTTCTTGTTTGTTTTCCATCTGTTTGACCAGAAATCAAAGTCTTAGCTTATTCCAATTTGTTTGTATCGAAAATGGTTGAAAAATTAATGTCTTAATTTCACAAAAAAAAAATATATATATATCTTAGCTTTCATTTGACACTCAATTGATGTGCTCCTATGAACTTAGCAAATTGGTGCTCATGGGTCCTTTTCCATGGAAATGTCCTTATGTCATATCAAATCAAACTTTATTTGTCACAAGCTCCGAATACAACATGTGTAGACCTTACAATGTAATGCTTACTTAGTCCCTTAACCAACAGTGCAGTTTCAAGATAGAGCTAAGAAAATATTTACCAAATAAACAAATGTAAATAATAATAAAAAGTAACACAAAAACAATAACAAGACTATATACAGGGGATTCCGGTACCAAGTCAATGTGCGGGGGTACCGGTTAGTTGAGGTAATTTGTACATGTAGGTAGGGGTAAAGTGACTATGCATAGATAATATACAGCGAGTAGCAGCAGTGTACAACACAAATGGGGGATCAATGTAAATAATCTGGTGGCCATTTGATTAGTTGTTCAGCAGTCTTATGGCTTGGGGGTAGAAGCTGTTAAGGAGCCTTTTGGCCCTAGACTTGGCGTTCTAGTAGTGCTTGCTGTGCGGTAGCAGAGAGAACAGTCTATAACTTGAGTGACTGGAGTCTAACTCTGATGCCGCCTAGTATAGAGATCCTATATGGCAGGAAGCTTGGCCCCAGTGATGTACTGGACCTTACGCACTACCCTCTGTAGCGCCTTTCGGTCAGATGCCGAGCAGTTACCATACCAGGCGGTGATGAAACTGGTCAGGATGATCTCGATGGTGCAGCTATAGAACTTTTTGAGGATCTGGGAACCCATGCCAAATCTTTTCAGAAAGCAAATTGGAGTGGGTCTAGGGTATCTGGGAGGCTGATGTTGATGAGAGTCATGACCAGCCTTTCAAAGCACTTCATGGCTACTGACGTGGGTACTACGGGGCGGTAATCATTTAGGCAGGTTACCTTCACTTCCTTCGTCACAGGGGCTATGGTGGTCTGCTTGAAACATGTCAGTATTACAGACTCGGTCAGGGAGAGGTTGAAAATGTCAGTGAAGACACTTGTCAGTTGGTCCTCGCCTGCTTTGAGTACATGTCCTGTTAATCAGTCTGGCCCCATGGCTTTGTGAATGTTGACCTGTTTAAAGGTCTTGCTCACATCAGCTACCAAGAGAGTTATCACATAGTCATCCAGAACAGCTGGTGCTCTCATGCATGCTTCAGTGTTGCTTGCCTCGAAGTGAGCATAAAAGACATTTAGTTTGTGTCACTAGGCAGCTCGCAGCTGGGTTTCCCTTTGTAGTCCATAATAGTTTTCAAGCCCTGACACATCTGATGAGCGTCAGAGCCGGTGTAATAAGATTCAATATAATCCTATATTGACGCTTTGCTTGTTTGATGTTTCGTCTGGGGACATAGCAGGATTTCTTATAAACGTCCGGATTAGTGTCTAGCTCCTTGAAATCGGCAGCTCTAGCCTTTAGCTCAGTGCGAATGTTGCCTGTCCTGTAGCATAGCATCCACGTCATCTGATCACTTCCGTATTGAGCAAGTCACTGGTACTTACTGCTTTAGTTTTTGCTTGTAAGCAGGAGTCAGGAGGATAGAATGATGGTCAGATTTGCCAAATGGAGGGCCGGGGGAGAGCTTTGTATGCATCTCTGTGTGTGGAGTAAAGGTGGTCTAGAGTTTAATTTTTTTTTACCCCCCCCCCCCCCTCTGTTTGCACATGTGACATGCTGGTATAAATTAGGTTAAACTGATTTAAGTTTGTCTGCATTAAAGTCCTCGGCCACTAGAGAGCTCTGCTTCTGGATCAGCATTTTCTTGTTTGCTTATGGCCTTATACAGCTGGTTGAGTGCGGTCTTAGTGCCAGCATCAGTTTGTGTTGATAAGTAGACGGCTATGAATAATATAGATGAGAACTCTCTTCGTAGATAGTGTGGTCTACAGCTTATCATAAAGTACTCTACCTCAGGCGAGCAATACCTCAAGACTTCTTTAATATTTGACATTGCGCACCAGCAGCTGTTATTGACAAATACATTTAACATTTACATTTAAGTCATTTAGCAGACGCTCTTATCCAGAGCGACTTACAAATTGGTGCATTCACCTTATGACATCCAGTGGAACAGTCACTTTACAATAGTGCATCTAAATCTTAAAGGGGGGGGGTGAGAGGGATTACTTATCCTATCCTAGGTATTCCTTAAAGAGGTGGGGTTTATAGACGCACAACCCCGCACCTCGTCTTGCTAGCTCTATAATATCCGTGTCGTCGTTCAGCCATGACTCGGTGAAACATAAGATATTACAGTTTTTAATATCCCATTGGTAGTATAATCTTGATCGTAGGTCATCCATTTTATTTTCCAATTATTGCACGTTGGAAAATATGTGTTATTGTATTATTCTAGCATGGCAGTGGTGAGTGTGTGAGGGTGGGGAGGGATCATTCCACTCTCTTGTGAGAATGTCAAGCCCCAGTCACATGAGAATGAGCTAATATCCCACCAAAGACAGGGCTTGATAAGGAGGCACTCACTATGGCGTGGAGTTCAGACTGTTTAATGGGGAGGCATCACTGTAAGGAGCTGTCAGATCTTACATTCAACTGGATAGTTCATGATAAGCTAGTCTACCATTTGACTGCATTTCCTACACCTATTTCTCTCACTTGATCTGTTTTCTACTATTGCCTCTATGCCACTGCACGCTCAGTCTGCCCACTATGGTGACGTAAGGGACCAAAATGTAGCCTAATGATGACCGCTCAATTGCACTGACATTTTGCAGACCACATCAGAGCCACTCTAGAGTTAGAACATGATGATTGAGTAATTATTTTGAATTATGTTTGATGATTGAGTTCAACCACATGGAGAGAGTTCATCACTTCTCAGACTAACAAGTGTTTATACCCCTAGATCACAGTACAATGGAAACTTATCTTGAAAAACCTTTGGTCCCATATTAACCTCTTCTAGAGATAAAATCTGCATTCATAACTTACTCTTATTTTGTCGATTTACTGTATTTGTGTTTTGTTTCTCTCTCCTCCCATAGACTTACTCTGGGCTGTTCTGTGTGGTGATAAACCCCTACAAAAACTTTCCCATCTACTCAGAGAACATCATAGAGATGTACAGAGGAAAGAAGCGTCATGAGATGCCACCACACATCTACGCCATTTCAGAGTCAGCATACCGCTGCATGCTCCAAGGTAAACCTCCTCTCTCACTCTGCACAAAACAGTGTTTGGAAGGTATAGCTCCTTCCTCAGTGGTCTCTTTCCGTCTCTCTCTTTTGCTGCGACGCAACGTGCATAAAGTGTGACTGGCAGGTGCCCTGCTGAGTAGTGGATTGCATGGGTTTTGCTGCATAATCCAGGAGATTAGTGTGTGAAAGGTTCCAGAGTCAGGGAGGCAGTGGCATCGTTAGTCATGGTTGAGCTGCCCCCCTGCCTCTGCTCGCCATAGGGGTCTGACAGACTACTTATTGATGTGGATCTACTAAGACAGACAGACTATACTGTACCACTTATAGACTACGTAATGTGTAAAAGCTCAACAATAGGCTTGTAGTTTTACAAACCACAGAGTACGGTCTATCTGCAAGCTATGTACATTGTCTGCAAAACATGAATGACTCAATTTCAGAGCATGGCATGTATTTGTTTGCGTTAAGTAAAAAAACACTTGGCGCTCATAATTAGCCTTCCTTAATGGCCACCTGCAATGTGTGAAGGCCCGTCCACTGCCCTGCCGACTGTCCTGTATCCCAGGTAGAGACCAGGACCTCACTGGCTCCTTTGCAGATAAGAGCCAGTTTAATTAGAGGTGAAAGTTCAGCCTGTTAACATTGATGGCCACTGACTGAGGGACCTGGAGAGTGTGAGCCCAGGATCACGACTTAGGATGCTATTAACTCAACCTGTGATCCTAGGGAAATGTACCACTCACTGTTAATCTTCTTCCTCCAGTGAGAAATTCCATCTATCTCTGGCTCCTTGCAAAGGGACACTTTTCAATAGATACAGTGTGTGTTCAGTTTCAATGAGTTCAGAGTAACGCCAGCCTTCTGAACAGTACAGTCTCTCAGTGGGTCTGGTTTTGCCTCCTCAGCTAGAGTTAGATTTGATGGAGCCTGGAGCCTCTCTGTCATTACAGCTCCTCAGGCTGAACCTACCTGGATATATCCAGAACTGTGACTTGCTGCTCTGGCTGTTCTGGCTGTTAGCAGTACTGTAGGATGGAAGACTATCACTATCACTGCTGCTGCAGCTCAGTGCTACAGGGAGAGAAAGAATCTCAAGAATCTAGACAATTTTCTTCAATTTGACTATTTTCTACATTGTAGAATAATAGTGAAGACATCAAAACTGGGAAATAAAATATATTGTAGATTTTTGATTCTTCAAAGTAGTCACCCTTTCCCTTGATGACAACTTTGCACACTTTTGGTTTTCTTTCATCTAGCTTCACCTGGAATGCTTTTCCAACAGTCTTGTTCCCAGTCAGTTCCCACGTATACTGAGCACTTGTTGGCTGCTTTTCCTTCACTCTGCGGTCCAACTCATCCCAAACCATTTAAAAAAAGTTTTTACCCCCTTTTCTCCCCAATTTCATGGTATCCAATTGTTAGTAGTTACTATCTTGTCTCATTGCTACAACTCCCATACGGGCTCGGGAGAGACGAAGGTCGAAAGCCATGCGTCCTCCGAATCACAACCCAACCAAGCTGTACTGCTTCTTAACACAGCGCGCATCCAACCCGGAAGCCAGCCGCACCAATGTGTCGGAGGAAACACTGTGCACCTGGCAACCTGGTTAGCGTGCACTGCGCTCAGCCTGCCACAGGAGTCGCTAGTGCACTGCGCCACCTGGGAGGCCCCTGAAACCATCTCAATTGGGTTGAGGTCGGGTGACTGTGGAGGCAAGGTCATCTGATGCAGCACTCCATCCCTCTCCTTCTTGGTCAAATAGCCCTTACAGGAGGTGCGTTGGATCATTGTCTTGTTGAAAAACAACTGATAGTACCACTATTGTGGTCGCCATGCTGGTTAAGTGTGCCTTGAATTCTAAATAAATCATGACAATGTCACCAGCAAAGCACCCCCATCACCATCACACCTCCTCCTCCATGCTTCAAGGTGGGAACCACACATGCAGATATAATTTGTTCACCTACTCTGCGTCTCACAGAGACACAGCGGTTGAACCAGAAATCTCAAATTTGGACTCATCAGACCAAAGTACAGATTTCCACCGGTCTAATGTCCATTGCTCATGTTTCTTGGCCCAAGCATGTCTCTTCTTCTTATTGGTGTCCTTCAGTAGTGGTATCTTTGCAGCAATTTGACCATGAATGTCACGATCGTCTGAATGAATGGACCAAGGCGCAGCGTACTTAGGATTCCACATGTTTAATAAATATGAAACTCACCAAAACAATACAGGAGAAAACGAAATGTGACGTTCTGGGCTGCTCACAGGCAGCTACACAAAAACAAGATCCCACAAACAACAGGTGGGAAAAGGCTGCCTAAATATAATCCCCAATCAGAGACAACGATAGACAGCTGCCTCTGATTGGGAACCATACCAGGCCAACAAAGAAATAGAAAACATAGATTGCCCACCCTAGTCACACCCTGACAATGAAGGCCTGATTTCACGCAGTCTCCTCTGCACAGTTGATGTTGATGTGTCTGTTACTTGAACTCCGTGAAACATTTATTTGGGCTCCAATTTCTGAGGCTGGTAACTCTAATGAGCTTATCCTCTGCAGCAGAGGTGACTATGGGTCTGCCTTTCCTGTGGCGGTCCACATGAGAGCCAGTTTCATCATAGCACGTGATGGTTTTTGCGACTGCACTTGAAGAAACTTTCAAAGTTCTTGAAATTTCTCTGCTTATTTGAGCTGTTCTTGAAATAATATGGACTTGATATTTTACCAAATAGGGCAATCTTCTGTGTACCACCCCTACCTTGTCACAACACAACTGATTGGCTCATAAGCATTAAGAAGGGAAGAAATTCCACAAATGAACTTTTAACATGGCACACTTGTTAAATGAAATGCATTCCAGATGACTACCTCCTAGAAGCTGGTTGAGATAATACCAAGAGCTGGTCATGGGTGCACCTCAGCCATGCTCAAGGCCCTAAACAATATCATAACTGCCATCGATAAGAGACAATACTGTGCAGCCGTATTCAACGACCTGGCCAAGGCTCTCGACTCTGTCAAGCACCACATTCTTATCGGCAGACTCAACAGCCTTGGTTTCTCAAATGACTGCCTCGCCTGGTTCACCAACTACTTCTATGATAGAGTTCAGTGTGTCAAATCGGAGGCCTTGTTGTCCAGACCTCTGGCAGTCTCTATGGGGGTGCCACAGGGTTAAATTCTCGGGCCGACTCTCTTCTCTGTATTCATCAATGATGTCGCTCTTGCTGCTGGTGATTCTCTGATCCTCCTCTACGCAGACGACAGCAATCTGTATACTTCTGGCCCTTCTTTGGACATTATGTTAACTAACCTCCAGACGAGCTTCAATGCCATACAACTCTCCCTCCGTGGCCTCCAACTGCTCTTAAATGCAAGTAAAACTAAATGCATGCTCTTCAACCGACCACTGCCTGCACCTGCTCGCCCATCCAGCATCACTACTATGCACAGTTCTGACCTAGAATATGTGGACGACTACAAATACTTAGGTGTCTGGTTAGACTGTAACCTCTCCTTCCAGACCCATATTAAGCATCTCCCATCTAAAATTAAATCTGGAATCGGCTTATAGGCCTATTTCGCAACAAAGCATTCTTCACTCATGCTGCCAAACATTCCTTCGTAAAACTCACTATCCTACCGATCCCCGACTTCGCCGATGTAATTTACAAAATAGCCTCCAACACTCTACTCAACAAATTGGATGCAGTCTCACTGTGCCATCCATTTTGTCACCAAAGCCCTATATACTACCCACCACTGCAACCTGTACGCTCTCGTTGGCTGGTCCTCGCTTCATACTCGTCGCCAAACCTACTGGCTCCAGGTCATCTACAAGTCTTTGCTAGGTAAAGCCCCGCCTTATCTCAGCTCACTGGTCACCATAGCAGCACCCACCTGCAGCAAGCGCTCCAGCAGGTATATTTCACTGGTCACCCCCAAAGCCAATTCGTCATTTGACCGCCTTCCAGTTCTTTGCTGCCAATGACTGGAACGAACTGCACAAATTGCTGAAATTAATTTCAAGTACCAGCTGTCAGAGCAGCTCACAGATAATTGCACATGTACATAGCCCATCTGTAAATAGCCTATCCAACTACCTCATCCCCATACTGTATTTATGTATTTATTTTGCTCCTTTGCACCCCAGTATCTCTACTTGCACATTCATCTTCTGCACATCTATCACTCCAGTGTTTAATTGCTATTTGTAATTACCTCGCCACTATGGCCTATTTTATTGTCTTACCTCACTTATCTTACCTCATTTGCACACACTGTGTGTGTATATGTATATATGTATATATGTGTATATATATATGTATATATATATATGTATGTATATATGTATATATGTGTATGTATATATATATATATATATATGTATATATATATATATATATATATATATATATATATATATATATTCTACTGTATATATATATATATATATTCTACTGTATGTTTGTTTATTCCATGTGTAACTCTGTGTTGTTGTATGTGTCAAACTACTTTGCTTTATCTTGGCCAGGTCGCAGTTGTAAATAAGAACTTGTTCTCAACTAGTCTACCTGGTGAAATAAATAAATAAAATAAAACTGAAGAATTTGAGTAGCTGTGAGTAGGTGTGTCCTAACTGAGTAGGTGTGAGTAGGTGTGTCCTAACTGAGTAGATGTGAGTAGGTGTGTCCTAACTGAGTAGCTGTGAGTAGGTGTGTCCTAACTGAGTAGGTGTGTCCTAACATTTGACTGTTAATGTCTGTGTCTGTAGTTTTTTTAGCCAGTGCTTGAAGCGATGAGCAGTAATCCTTCCTGCTTCTTAGTTCTAATGAGCATTTGTGCTATGATATTGGCCAGTGGGCACACGAATACAATAGGTCAAGTGCTTTACTGGCTAGTACAACTCCAACACCTCTATCCCCCCACCTCACCCAATGTCTCGTCACTCACTTCCTTTTGTGTCCCCCACCCCCATCCACACATACATTATTGTGTCTTAACCAGTGATGGCCATGAAACCCTTGTGACCAATCACCCCCCCCCCTCATCATACTTTCCTTGAACTAAATATAGGCTAAATCCCTGCACAGAGCACTCACCCATTGTGGCCAGCCTGCCTTTCAGTTTCAACATGAGAGGTGTTTGAAATGGGGCCCCATGTCAAATCTACCCCCCTCGTTGCCCCACTGTCCCCAGTCCTGCCACATAGTGGTCATTGTGTACACTCCCTAGGGGGTCTACTGTGGAATGAGGTCATCCCTTGTCTTAGCAATCCGCAGCATGCTAAGTACTGAGCCATCGTGGTAGTGTCATGGGCCTCAGATCACTGTGGAGTGCAGACTGTCCGGCTGCCTGAAGAGGGATGCCTCACTATGGATATGAGTGTGACCAAAAGAACATTCCCGCACTGGCACATCACACAGAGGAGTTAGTGTGTCCGCTCACTTTCTGAGTAGCTGACCTTATATTGACAGTATCTTGTATAGTTAAATAACTATTGATCTGCGTAGTGCTTACAGTGTTTTATACAGATCATTTCATTTGTGAGTGGAAAGACTGCCTCTATTGATGTTTCAAAAGCCATTTCACGCTGTTAAGGATCCCCCACTGTTCTGTAATGGCTCTCTGTCCAGTTCCTGAGAGGAGAAGAGAATCTAATTTCCACTCTTATTTTCTTTCATTCCTTATTTTGTTCTCTCTTTTTTTTCCCCCCTTCTCTCAAATGTTCTGGCTCGGAGGACATCGTAGGAAAAATTCCACTCATCCCGCCAGGGCTTTTCTGGGACCCTTTCACTTACGGCACTGTTAACTGAAAAATACGACCGGGTGGCTTTGTGCGCTCTCTTTCCCCAACGTGGTTCCTTCCTTTTCCTCCTTTGTGAAGAGAACACAGGAGAACAAGTGTGTGGAATGTCTGTGGTCTGACTTCAGCCCAGACTACGGCTCTAGCATTGCTATGGAAGGACCATTCACCAGTCTCTCTTCTGCCTCAACCAATCACCCTCTCTCTCTCTCTCTCTCTCTCTCTCTCTTTCTCTCCTCATTTACAGTAACAGTGTCCCTATCTCTGGCCCTCTTGCTTCAGTCAGGGGGTTAGTCAACCGAACCGTACCGAGGCCTCACTGCACCTAAGCTGTCAGCAGGAGCAGAGCTTGAATAGTCCTAGGTGCTTATTATGGGCTGTAGCCCTTTCCTCAGGTCATTTGTTTGTGTTTGACTCTCTCTCTCTCAGACTGTCTCTCTGTCTCAGGAACTGCTACAGACGAGGCTCCCTCTTTCTGCTCTGACCCCCTAGTCCGAAGCATGCCCTGCTGCTGACATGTAGGTCTGGACGTGCTCCTGCACTCCAAAGCAGACGAGAGAGAAATGGGGGGGCTGTATTGTGGCTCACAATGGGGGCTTTGTGTTGCCTGGAGAAGGGGCCAGGGTGCAGTATGGGGAGGCTCGGACCGACAGGGCTCTTCCCTGGGAGAAGGGGGCCTTGTGTTGGGGCAGAGAGGGTTGACTGCAGGGAAGAGGTCAGGTCTGAGTGACAGCACAGGTGTGAAGGGCCAGGCTGGACGGGGGTATGGTAGAAGGGGGGACCCCAGGGGAGATAGGGGTGTGTCTGTTAGGGACCCTCTCTCTGTAGTGAAAATAACTCTCTGTTCTTTGGTGGATGTACTAGAGTTTCAGACAAATGGCAGTGTACACACACACAATCCCACTCATATAGACACATGTTGGCAGATGCTCCCCTAATGGCAGACAGCTGTGGAGTTCATTCAGTATAAAATGGTATTTCTGTTGGCGGGCTTTTGTCATAGATCTCTGATCTCAGACTGCCATGAACTGTTGAGTCTCTGCAATAGGGGGAAAGAATGCACCCTTAATAAACCAGAGACATGAACATGTTCTCCTCAGTTCACTGGTTTTTAGAGGTTTCACTGGTGGGAGGGAGCAGAGTCTGAGATTACAGACCGGGGTTAAATGGAGACACCATGAAAGCACTTGACGATGTGGGGAGTTTTCTCAACATACATGCATGGCTATGAATGACAGTCCTGTTATGAAATAGTTTATTATAAATAGGTGCTTTATTGCTGCATATGTTAGAGGTCTTTTGGAAAACTTCACATGATCACATGGTTTCAAATGTAGTTTCATGTTATCACATGTTGTCACGTTTTTGTATTAACTTCCCATAAGATCACATGGAAACATGTTTTTGGAAGGGTAGAGAGGGAAGCCCAACCACCTCCATTATAATGGCAGCTTCCCCAGCGCTGCAGGTCTGTCCAATCTTTTACTGGGGCCTGTGTCTTGGGTGGCCACACAATGCCACTAATCCACCCACGGTCTGGGCATGCAGGGCACCACTGGAGACATGTTGCTGGGTGGGTGGGTGAAGACCGAGAACCACCGTCAACTGTCTAGAAGTGTTTTCATTGGTCACACATAGCTGGGATAGCTGTAGTCTGAGCCAAGGAGATGAGGTTACCTGAAGCTGCTGCCCCTCACTCACTCCCTCCCTCCCTGGAGCTGCCACCAGCCACTGTGGTTGGGAAAGGAGGGACACGTAGAACAGTATACAACCAACTCTTTCCAACAAACACACACGTAGTGGACCTCTGGGGTGAGGGTTAATGTGGAAAACTGCCTGGATTGTCTGGATAAGTAGCAGCAGTGCCTGAATGTAAAAATGCTCCATAAAATGAGAGCATGGGAGATGTCTATTCGAAAGTGTCATGCATGGAAAGTTGGCAGATGAACTGTGACAACCAGGTCACTTGGTAATGTGATACATTCTGACATGGAGGATTTCTGTGGAAGCAGGGAGTGTTTGAATCGCTGTCTGGAGAATGTAGCAGTGACTACACACTTAGAATGTAGATATGTACGGACAGGACTGGACTGCATGATTGCCTCATGGTACACTGGAATAAATCCCTTGGAATATATGCAATTCAAGGAATTCAGATCAGCTACCTGGGTGTACAGTATTACCCCCGATGGCAGCAGGTGTTCTATGCTCGGACTCAACCTGTTTTCAGCATATTTAAGAGTGGAGACAGGTTGGAGTCATTCTGTAGTTCTCACAGTGATGACTATAGGCTGGGGCTCTGCCAGACTGGGCTCTCTGTAGGTAAGAGCTTGGATGAATAGCAGTCTGTTTTACAGGTGACTGCATTCTAAACAGCATGAGGTGCATCCATGTTTAAATCAGTGATTGCTTTCTGTTGTGTTAGTGAATGGGTCCAAACAGGGTTGAGCTGTATCAGACGTAGGGATTGGACCTGAACAGGGATGAGCTGTATCAGACGTAGGGATTGGATCTGAACAGGGATGAGCTGTATCAGACGTAGGGATTGGATCTGAACAGGGATGAGCTGTATCAGACGTAGGGATTGGACCTGAACAGGGATGAGCTGTATCAGACGTAGGGATTGGACCTGAACAGGGATGAGCTGTATCAGACGTAGGGATTGGACCTGAACAGGGATGAACAGGGATGAGCTGTATCAGACGTAGGGATTGGACCTGAACAGGGATGAGCTGTATCAGACGTAGGGATTGGACCTGAACAGGGATGAGCTGTATCAGACGTAGGGGGATTGGACCTGAACAGGGATGAGCTGTATCAGACGTAGGGATTGGACCTGAACAGGGATGAGCTGTATCAGACGTAGGGATTGGACCTGAACAGGGATGAGCTGTATCAGACGTAGGGATTGGACCTGAACAGGGATGAGCTGTATCAGACGTAGGGATTGGACCTGAACAGGGATGAGCTGTATCAGACGTAGGGATTGGACCTGAACAGGGATGAGCTGTATCAGACGTAGGGATTGGACCTGAACAGGGATGAGCTGTATCAGACGTAGGGATTGGACCTGAACAGGGATGAGCTGTATCAGACGTAGGGATTGGACCTGAACAGGGATGAGCTGTATCAGACGTAGGGATTGGACCTGAACAGGGATGAGCTGTATCAGACGTAGGGATTGGACCTGAACAGGGATGAGCTGTATCAGACGTAGGGATTGGACCTGAACAGGGATGAGCTGTATCAGACGTAGGGATTGGACCTGAACAGGGATGAGCTGTATCAGACGTAGGGATTGGATCTGAACAGGGATGAGCTGTATCAGACGTAGGGATTGGATCTGAACAGGGATGAGCTGTATCAGACGTAGGGATTGGATCTGAACAGGGATGAGCTGTATCAGACGTAGGGCAGGGTGGCTCCCCCTCTCTATTGTGACTAGCCTAAGCATTGAGAACATGAGTGTGTGTCTCCTGCTATTTTGGTGCTGCTGGTTGTCTGTCTGGGCAATGGGTTTTTACTTTGTCTGACCTACCTAACCCTCCAGTGAACAGTAATACATCTCTACTCCTCCTTTGAATTAAAACAAGGACTTCTCATTCCACTCTCCTGTACCTCTATATCCTCTCTCAGAGCAGCTCACTGTGAATTCAGTGGAATAGAGACATTATATTCCAGTTTCCAATAAGCCCTAGGATGTTGACACCAGCAGCAGGGCTACATTAGAACCCCATGATGAGCCTCTGTTACTGCTGTTACACATTCACAGGTGTTTCTCATTTCACCCTCGCGTCAGAAGCATGTGGAAAATGTGCTTTGTGAGGTATGAGCAAAGTGTGTGTGTGTGTGTGTGTGTGTGTGTGTGGGGGGGGGGGGTCAACAGTTGTGGGAGGAAGGAAGCCTCGGTAGGTGTGAGGGAGGACAATGACTTCCTTTCTTTAATGTGCAGGATCTCTCTCCCTCTAGTCCCATTGGTCACTTCACAAACCATCCCCTGTCATATCCACTAGACAGGGAACAGTCATCACCTTCTATCTGACCCTTATTCCATTCCTGTCAATGATCTCAATTTCCACTGTAATTGAGTCAAACCAAAAAAATAGTCTCTCTCATAGGATGGGAAGCTATTTATTGTAGCTACAGTAGTCACTGCAACACATTGCCTTCCGGCCTACAATGCCACATCTAAAATGCCCTCATCTGTGTATCAGAGTCGACTGACACCATGCTACCTTTCCCACTGCATTGCCAAGTCTGTCCCACCATGCACTGGCTGCTCTCTATGTATTACTGTCACTGGGTTTCCATGGCCTTGAAGGGTGCAGTCTACAGCCCCCCCCCTCCTCTGCCCCAACACCTCCTCCCCTTTACCCCTACCAGTTGCTGCGGGCCAGGAAGCCTGGCCACCCTCTGTGACATCACAGGAATGTCCTCGCCCCAGGACCCCATCGTTGATGGTGAGGGGAACCATGGGCATCCGAATTCCAACAGTCATAACTGATTACTGACTGCAGCCCACAATGCACTGCTAGCTGGCAGAACTGGAGGGTCTTCTTCTGATCTGACACACTCAGCTTTGTGTCAAACTGGTCTGAAAGTATCACTTTGTAGGTATTTTAATGAGACAACCTGGTAAAATACATTTAAAAATTGAGAGAAAAAAGCCCAGTCTCCATTACAACATTCATTAGGCTTGACGAGCTCTTCATTACCACCAGGATATATGACCAGAATCCCCCTCAGACGAAGGAAGAGTCATACTGTGTTGTGAATGCTTTAATGAACGGTGCATGTCGGCCTCTCTCTCTGGCCCCGTCCTCTCAGCAGCAGCACTCCACAGTGTTAGTGTGGGTTATCATAACAGCTCAGAAGCCCAGAGGTGACAGTTACACAGAGCAGGTACAGAGAGGACTGGCCAGATCTAATTGTGTGTTTACCAGTTCACCCGTCTGAGAATGTAGGCTGGCGGGGGTGTGTGTGTGGAGGGGGTATTGAGATTGGGCTAGGCTCCCTGCGTCGCAGCATTGACAATACAGCAGTGAGAAACCCCAGACATGGCAGGGACCTCACTCTCTCTCACACAGACACTCAGTCTTTTGTTCCTCCGGCTTTAAGTACCCCTGGAATCCATCCTGACTGCTCTATATGAGTAAACAGGCCACAGCTCTTTCTATTGCTACTGCTGTAAAGACCAGTCCTAGTAGATGAGAGCAGGAAGAAGGATGTGGAAAAAGAGTGTTGTATCCGGTTGAAGTGACAGTGAGGCTGTTTTCTCACCCTGCCTCCCCTAGTCTGTGATCATATTTCACTAACTACAGACCCCATGATGTCAGAATAAAACCATTATTTTCTCTGACTCCTTGACTTGTTTGAATTTGGAGTGGTCCAGCAGGAAGAGTGGAATGGAGTAGACTACAATCCATACTTGGGCTCCACTGTACTCCTACCTTTCAAGATTAGGGAGGCTTGGACATGTTTTGGGGAGTAGATGGGAATGTTGAGAGATCAGGGGGCTAGTTGAGGGAGGAGGGGAGAGGTTGAGGGGGTAAAAGGGGTGGCCTGAGGGGGGGGGTCTGGAATGTGTGGAATGAGTAGATGAATCCGTCTGAGGGATAAATTATTAGTGGAAAACGGATCCCCAGTCTGTCTCCTGCCGCGTGGCCCAGGGGGGGAGACGAGGAGAGGGCTGTTTGTCTATGTAGACCTAGATGCGGTATTGTTTGTGTGCCACCTTCCATCTCTTTCATTCCCGTAGTTGTTGCATGCTGTGTGGAGCAGCAGACAACAAGGCCCAGGACATGTTTGTGTCTACCCAATCATTATCTGAACTGTTGTATTTCGTTGGTAGGGGTATAGGTTCTCCCCTGGTTATAGTGAACTGTTCACTCTGAATTGATGGCAGGAGACGGACAGCTTGATTGTACTGAGATCAGCCTTCCTGAGCCTTCAGAAAGGGAGTTTCAGTAGTCCACAGCTTGATGAATGTATGGACTGATTTGACCCTGTCCTCTTGTTAGGCCCAGGATGAAGGTGGCTTGTAACTTCATTGGGAGGAAACAAAAACTGTGCTGGAATTGCTGATTATTCGATCAAATCAAGGACCTGTGAGGCGCAAAGGCGCTTTTGTTTTATTTCTGAATACTACTTTGGCTCTGTGCCATGGCTGCAAAGGGAGAGGGAGAGAAGGACTCTGTCAGAGGACGGAGAGAATAAGAGAGGAGTGCATCAGCCAGGACAGAGGGAGAGAGATGAGCCAATAGAGTGTGAAATTGGTAGAACTATTTTCATTTGCCCCGTCCTGGGTATGTGAAACTGGTCATCTAGGAAACGGCCAGGGACAGAGCGTATATGGACAGAACAGATGGATACAGTCAGACAGCCCTCTGTGCATGGGAACAAGAGAATGGAGGAGAGACTGGCTCACTTCACCAGCCAATGGGTTTGGATCAGTTAGTTGATTGAAATGAATGTATGGAGCCAATACATTTCTCTTTCATATGATAAGATTTGGATAATATCGTTATTAGCCCCATAGTGAGTATAACAACACAATGTGTACTAAATGAATGATATCCTGGTAGGTATGAAGTATCTACCCTATGTAATAAAGCTAACTTTCCACATTCACATAATGACCGTTAGCTAGTGTGCTTTCTGAGAACGTGGAGATCATATGTGCCATAGAGAATTAGGCTTTGATATGCATTACAGAATGACTTCAGCTTATTGGGTGTCTGGTTCTGTGCTCTGCCTGTAATGAATCTTCAGGTTTCTGATTGTGAAATGCCTTTTGATAAATGGCCCACAGAGACGGGTAATTTAAGTCACTATCTTGTTGGAAGAGAATTAAAGATGCTAAATGACAGTTTGAAGGCCTAACCCTTCGTCAGTGGAGAGGGAGTAAAGCAGGTGACAAGGAGAGTGTTAGAATAAGTGAAAACAGAGGAAGTAGGTAGACCAGCACACCATTTTATAGCAGTGACTGGATCGATGAATCAATGGCTGAGGTCATCAGTATCATCTGACTACCGACGTTCAGCTGCCATTTTGAAAAACGCAATTGGTCTCTGATGTGAATCATATTGTAATCATGTATATCTGAGTTGATGTAGCTCGGTGTTGGGTGCTTCGATTCAAAGCGATCACAGCTACAAGGTCTGGTTGAACATCAACAGGACGTGGATGATAACCATCGGAGTTAAATAGAAAGTTATTCTCATGAAAACCCAGTGAAAAGCTCTGTCACGGAGATGAAGAGTAATCAAACTTTGACCTGTGGAGCTTTGGAGTGTCGTCGGGAACCTGGCCACTTCTACTCAGCAACCCATCGATCATCCGTCCTGTTTTGCTATTCTCATCAGACGCGTACAATTTGGAGAGCAATAGCTTTTGGGGTTGGCAGAGGCAGAGGAAAGGTTGTCTGTAATAGAGAAGTAGACTGGTATGAGTAGAAACAGACAGTGTGTCTCTGGGAGGAAAAAAAGAGCACCACAGGCCAGAGAAATTGGAGCGCTCAACGATATGGTCATTTATCAGTGTGACTAGTCGCCAGCAGCAGTTCACACTATAGTGACATAACAAAAGGTTGTGCCTATAACACCTGGTAGACATTCAGGCAGCCAGTCAGTCCTCTGATGAAAGGTGACCAACATGAATGATTTATCATTCCAACCATCATTTGACTGTAAAGATGATCATCCGTAGAGTTATATTTGTTCCTGGGATTCATTGTTCAAATCTGTCATGAGGTCACAGTCCCGGATCTGTGGGCTTAATAAAACCATGTAAGCTCTTCATCTTCTGATCAAATATAGGCTTGGGCTGGGGAGCAATGTACCCATGACGCAGGGTCCAGCAGTGACAGCTGCCCTCTGTGGCTGTCTAGTCAGAGGGACATGGGGCTGGTTAGGTAAACACAGTGACCTTAAAGGGTATCCAATAGTGACCTTAAAGGGTATCCAATGGTGACCTTCAGTGTGGCTGAGTCACCCTCAGACCTCCACAGGCCACCTCACACTGACAACACCTCATACCATGGGCTACCAGGGTGAGTCTGAATGGAGCTGAGGCACAATGAGTTTTTAGGGAGTGAGGACAGAGCTATGTCAGAGACACAGAGAGGGAAGAGGTTGCAATAGGACCAGAGTTGTCACCAACACATACACAGTAAGCTCGTGTCCCTCTGATCCCTTCTGAGAGTGCTCTGACTGTTTCATCTATAACCATCCACTGTAGCTGTCATGTCAATTTTCACCGTTTACAATATGCCTTTCTCTTTAAAGAATTGCAGTGGATTCATGAGCTATTCATGATGCACATGTACACAAAGAATCAGTGTGTCCTCACTTCACCCCTTTCCCACTCTCTCCCTGGCTCAAAGCGTCGTCCCCAGGGTGGGTAGATTTAGGGGCGTCCGGCAGGCTGCTGGTTCAGCAGACAGTGTAGGGGATATTCTCTGCTGGGGACAGACCACTCACAGCGTGGTTGTCTGTAATGCCGGGGCTACACAGACACATTTTAACGTGACAAGCCAACTTTAACAGTGTAACCTACAGCAGCGGGGCTGTGAAATCAAACCCATTCAGAGATTGGGGAGCACAGCAATACTGGTTAGATATTGATGGAGGTGGTAAGAGTTGGTGGTATTAGTGGAGGGGGCATTCCTCCCAGTGATGTTGATGTTTAGGAATTTAAGGTATGTTTGGAGGATTTCCACAGGAAATGAAACAACCTCTGTCTGTCTTTCTTCCCATGAAGGTCGAGGACTCCATCCTTACAGCGTCAGAACTTTGTCTGCATTTTAGGAGAAAAGGTTATCCAAACACAGAGGGGCCTCAGTGGCTATGAATTTACAAGATGTTTCCATCTGGACTCAAATAGCTTCCTACCCAGAGACCCTCATTGTGTTGACTCTGTGTGTTACATCCCTCTGGATGATATACCTTCTGGTGTCACTGTGTCATGTCAGCTATGTCACCTATCCCCAAATAACTTTGTGATTTCATTTCCCATACATTCTGGGGTTGAGAGAGTGCCTGTCACATCATTCCGACAGGTCCTGTTCCATTACATTTTTGGGGTTGATAGCCACTCCGATAAACTGGCATGCCTCCACAACACCCACTAAAGAGCTTCATCAGAGTCAATCTATGGAGAAAAAAAGAGTCGAGTTACTGTCCAGTCCACAGAGCAGGTTCTTGTTAGAGTAGATGAATAGATGCTGAGTCATGAGTGGGCTGAGGGGGTGAATAATGAGAGGCAGAAGGAGAATCATGAGGACAGCAGCTGCAGCAGGTATTTCTCTGGCAGAACACGGATCTATCTAGCATCTGTCTCTATGCTTTTAACCCAGGGGTCTCCGGCCCTGTTCCTGGAGAGCTACCATCCTGTAAGTTTTGACTCCAACCCCATTTGTAACCTCGCTGATTCAGCTTATCAACCAGCTAATTATTAGTATCAGGTGCGCTTGATTACGGTTGGAGCAAAATCCTAGAAGTCGCTGGCTCTCCAGGAACAGGGTTGGAGATAAAACCTACAGGAGGGTTCTCTCCAGGAACAGAGTTGGAGATAAAACCTACAGGAGGGTATAGGTGCAGGAACAGGGTTGGCGATAAAACCTACAGGAGGGTATCTCTCTAGGAACAGGGTTGGAGATAAAACCTACAGGAGGGTATATGTACAGGAACAGGGTTGGCGATAAAACTTACAGGAGGGTATCTCTCCAGGAACAGGGTTGGAGATAAAACCTACAGGAGGGTATCTCTCCAGGAACAGGGTTGGAGATAAAACCTACAGGAGGGTATCTCTCCAGGAACAGGGTTGGAGATAAAACCTACAGGAGGGTATCTCTCCAGGAACAGGGTTGGAGATAAAACCTACAGGAGGGTATCTCTCCAGGAACAGGGTTGGAGATAAAACCTACAGGAGGGTATATGTACAGGAACAGGGTTGGAGATAAAACCTACAGGAGGGTATCTCTCCAGGAACAGGGTTGGAGATAAAACCTACAGGAGGGTATCTCTCCAGGAACAGGGTTGGAGATAAAACCTACAGGAGGGTATCTCTCCAGGAACAGGGTTGGCGATAAAACCTACAGGAGGGTATATGTACAGGAACAGGGTTGGAGATAAAACCTACAGGAGGGTATCTCTCCAGGAACAGGGTTGGAGATAAAACCTACAGGATGGTATCTCTCCAGGAACAGGGTTGGAGATAAAACCTACAGGAGGGTATATGTACAGGAACAGGGTTGGAGATAAAACCTACAGGAGGGTATCTCTCCAGGAACAGGGTTGGAGATAAAACCTACAGGATGGTATCTCTCCAGGAACAGGGTTGGAGATAAAACCTACAGGAGGGTATATGTACAGGAACAGGGTTGGAGATAAAACCTACAGGAGGGTATCTCTCCAGGAACAGGGTTGGAGATAAAACCTACAGGAGGGTATATGTACAGGAACAGGGTTGGAGAGCCATGGTCTAGGCTGTTTGAACATTGACTTTTAGATCAGGTGGATCAGCTTTAATTTTGAAGATAGATTTTGGCTTCCATCAATGTAATTGTTTGCATAATTTCCAATCCCCTAAATATATATTTTCCTTTATTATTTTTCCTAACACTATCACCCCTCCCCTAATTGTATTAAACTAATGGACAACAACACTTTGGCTTCTACTTCCAGCTTATACATACTATACATTTTACAGACACAGTATATTTTACAATAGTTATCTTTTGTTTGTTTTTAGTCCTATCCAATACCAAACCCCTCCCATCTATCTCTGAAGACCATCTAGTTTTGATTTAGTCCTATCCAATACCAAACCCCTCCCATCTATCTCTGAA
This sequence comes from Oncorhynchus gorbuscha, assembly GCF_021184085.1. NCBI lineage: Eukaryota > Metazoa > Chordata > Actinopteri > Salmoniformes > Salmonidae > Oncorhynchus > Oncorhynchus gorbuscha. The sequence goes on along the minus strand of NC_060188.1, from coordinate 18,910,435 downwards.
GACCATCTAGTTTTGATTTAGTCCTATCCAATACCAAACCCCTCCCATCTATCTCCGAAGACCATATAGTTTTGATTTAGTCCTATCCAATACCAAACCCCTCCCATCTATCTCTGAAGACCATATAGTTTTGATTTAGTCCTATCCAATACCAAACCCCTCCCATCTATCTCTGAAGACCATCTAGTTTTGATTTAGTCCTATCCAATACCAAACCCCTCCCATCTATCTCTGAAGACCATCTAGTTTTGATTTAGTCCTATCCAATACCAAACCCCTCCCATCTATCTCTGAAGACCATCTAGTTTTGATTTAGTCCTATCCAATACCAAACCCCTCCCATCTATCTCCAAAGACCATATAGTTTTGATTTAGTCCTATCCAATACCAAACCCCTCCCATCTATCTCTGAAGACCATCTAGTTTTGATTTAGTCCTATCCACTACCAAACCCCTCCCATCTATCTCTGAAGACCATCCAGTTTTGATTTGATTTGCCATGTATTTTTCAACTGTGCTGTTTCACAAAAATTCTGAACCTTTTTATAAATTTTACTGACCCAGTATATTTTACATTTAGTTATCTTGTTATGTTTAGTCCCGCCCTTCAGCTCCCTTCAACCCCTCCCATCCATCTCTGAACACCATCCAGTTTTGATTTCTATTTGCCAAAAGTTCTGAACCTTTCTATTCACAGATTTTTACATATTGTCAATTAAAGATAAACATTTTTGCTAAGAGTATTATTATATTATTGGTGGATTGACTATGACTTTTAAATCACCCAGCAGTGCTATTTGCAGATTCCTGAAACTGCGACCAAAAAACTGCGACCAAACTGCGACCAAAAACAAGCTACATATCGATAGAACCAGAACAAATTATTTAATGATTCTATTCTCTTTATAGCAAAATCTGCAGAGCTGGATGGTTGTATCTCCCATATATATAACATTCTATTGGTAGCAAGAATTTTGTGTAATAATTTAAATTGGAAAAACTTTTTGGAATCCAGCGCCATTTTGTGTATCAGTACGTAAACCAAGTGTCATGAACTATTTTGCAATCTATATGGCACAGCAGTCAATGCATTTTTTTCGTCCTTAAATTTTATATTTATCACAACTTTCCATATTTTGTTATTTAATGCAGGGCCGACAGACAAGTTCCTTACTTTTTACACCTTCCACTTGCCTCTTCCATTTGAGGTAATGCTGCAATTAGTTGGTGTGGTCCTTCTGTAGCTCAGTTGGTAGAGCATGGCGCTTGTAACGCCAGGGTAGTGGGTTCGATCCCCGGGACCACCCATACGTAGAATGTATGCACACATGACTGTAAGTCGCTTTGGATAAAAGCGTCTGCTAAATGGCATATATATATATGTTGTAATTTAGAGCAGACATTTCCATATATTTTTGTTAGCTGCATGTGTGACAATTCCACCAGTCCTATTTATTATATAATTTACAAAGATCATAGCATTTTTTTTGTTATATAGTTTTTTTTAATCAATTAGTATATTTGAGTTTAACCATAATATTGGATGTAATATTTGTTCTGTCTTTTCTGGTGGATTAAACTGAAATTGGGGTTAGGGAGGGTTTGGCCGGTTGTCTCATCGCGCACTAGCGACTCCTCTGGCGGGCCGGGCACACTGCACGCTAACCAGGTTATCAGGTGCACGGTGTTTCCTTCGACACATTGGTGCGGCTGGCTTCCGGGCGGATGCGTGCTGTGTTAAGAAGCGGTGCGGCTTGGTTGGGTTGTGTTTCGGAGGACGCATGGCTTTTGACCTTCGTCTCTCCCGAGCCCGTACAGGAGTTGTAGCGATGAGACAGGGTAGTAACTACTAACAATTGAATACCACGAAAAGGGGGTAAAATTTAAATTTATTTATTTTTTGATATTTTGGAGATTATTTCATTTTCAAGTAAGAGGTTGTAATCTGAATAAAGTATACCTGTTGTATGATGAATCCTTTGGTGAGAGCCCGCTGAATTCATATTCATTATATAAATAGGCCTGTTTAATTTTGTCTGGCTTGCCATTCCAAATTAAATGGAATATTGATTTAATTTAGTAGCCAACGAAAGGTAGCTAGCTAGGGATCTTATCATAACACCGTTGGCAGAATAAAAGGTTATAGAAGCATTATTATGCACTAGTTTCAGAGCACCTGCATACACTCAGTGATATCCAGCTACATCTGAGACTTAGGCCCAGTACTTTTGAACCTTGTTCGTTGCCTGTGTTTACTGGATGAAACACTTGCCTTGCAGCATGGAGGAAGACGCTTGCCAAGTTGGCGGCTTTCATCTAGGAATTCCCTGCAACTGGGTGTTCAACTTTAGTAGTTCTGTCATATTGAATATCTTGTTTTTCAATATATGGATGAAATTAGGGCATGATTTGATCATATCAAGCACCTCCTCAACCACCGAGCCAGGGTGTCAGAGCAGTCCTCTGTGGATCCTAGGATTTGTAGTCTACATGGCTGCCCTCAGAGTTTAGGACTAGGCATGTCCAATCTGCTATGGATCGAAATCTCTTTTGAAATGAAATGCGTGTTAAGAGCTGACCCTGACACAGCATGACTGTCTCTCATACAGCTAGAGTCTTTATGAATGGGCTGTAAGGCTGATCTGATCACACTCCTCAGTGTCTGCTGGGGCAGAACACGACCCCACTGTCACTGCAGGCCAGGGGACTCCTGTTGACATAAACACTGCATGGGGGGGGTGTTAATTTCTTGTCTGGATGTCATGAAATTGTGTGTGTGTGTGTGTGTGTGTGTGTGTGTGTGTGTGTGTGTGTGTGTGTGTGTGTGTGTGTGTGTGTGTGTGTGTGTGTGTGTGTGTGTGTGTGTGTGTGTGTGTGTGTGTGTGAGCACATTATCTGTAGTGGAATAGGCTGATTCTGACTCTGTCTTTTTGTTTTTTCCCCCACAGATCGTGAAGACCAATCAATCCTTTGCACGTGAGTACTCTGTTGGGATCATTTCTATTGACATCCTTTTCACTCACATTTCACTGAAACATTTTACATGATTGAAAACGGCTTGCTTTTCAAATCAAATCAAATCGAATTTGTCACATGCACCGAATACACTTATAAGCCCCAAACCAACAAAGCAGTTCAAGAAATAGAGTAAAGACAATATTTCCTCAAAAACTAAAGTATGAAATAAAAAGTAACACAATAAGATTAAATAACAATAACATAACACAGGGGGTACCTAGTCAATGTGCAGGGCTACAGGTTAGTCGAGATAATCAAATGGGGGTAATGACATTGACTAAATTTAACATATCAAAAATAGTTATGTGTATATTTCAGTGTTCCATATCAGAGGTATATTATCATCCCAAACCTTTATCTAAACTGCATCATGCTAATGCACCTGATGACGCCTGAGGATGTTCTCAGGGGCCTCTGCTCTGCTCCGTCAGTATGCTAGCTGTCCTGCTCCTGAAACATTACCTCATTAAACTGCCCAGTAAGGAAAACAGATCGCCTCAGCCTGCCAAGTCCTGCTCTGACACCATCTCTCAAAGAGGTCTCAGAGGGTAGAGGTTGTTTTTTTTAAGGAGGGCCGATTCCAGAGGAGACTCAGTGGCTTTATGAGCTGGAAAAGTAACCTGTCTGGCGCTGAGACTGATGTGGCTGCACCTTAAGTAGGGTCGCAGTGACGTACCGCGTCTTGTCCTTGAGTTCAATTTAGGTGATTTCCTCCATGCAGAGTTGCACCCCAGTCACTCCTTTCAGATTTACAGTCGAGCTCTTAGACTCAGGGAAGAAGGCAGAACAAGCCTACAGTATGTGGGAGTGAAGTGAGCAGCATTAGCATCTGTTAGTTGGTCAGAATGGGAGTTATATTGAAGTGATTAGCAAGGTCCTGCCATCCTGCTGGTTCTCAATTATGGACTAGATCTAAAAAGCTTTATCTAGTTATGGAACTAAGTTGACCTTTGAGCAACTTTGTGCAGAGTAGAGGGAGTTATGAGTGTGGTTTGGTACAAGTTCTTCAAACAATTACACCCCCTGTTGGCCAGGATGCTACTTCCCGAGTTCTTGAGTGCTATATGCCAATGATCTCATTTAGACTGACCCATTATGACAGCAATAAGCACACCAATCTTACACCATCTTATAAAGTTGTCATGTCTGGCCAGAAACCTACTCTGTTGTACTATCTGAGAGAGAATCCAGTCTCCCTGTCATTGAAAACCAGTGAGTACTGGTTTACATGCCAGTCCACATGCTGAGTAAGTAATTTGGTTTACAGAACAGAAAGTGGGTCAAAGACCTGTGGAATCTCACACCTTAAGAGTGTGACACACTGATGTAAGAGTCACAGGCCTTACACACTGATGACCTGGCTACCTTGTGCTTGAATAAGAAGAGTGACTAATTCATGTTGTCATTTCAACCTAAAACATCTCACTGTTCTCACAATTGTAATATGACATCAAATTAATTTGAAATGGCTTTTGATTAACATATATTACACTATACCCCCACACCACCCATATACAAAGTGTAGAGGAGGAGACTCACATTGAGTTGCACTCTGGCCATTTATCCATTAAGACAGCATTCTGTGTGGAGAGCTAATAGCTGGCTATGGTAAAGCCACGGGTATGTGGCTGTGTGCTGGGTCTGGAGGGGAGTGAGAGTTGGGTCCTGGCGGAGCTGTGGACATCCCTGTCATTAGAGCCGGGCCAAAAGCAGAGCCTAGAAACCCTGGAGACCTGCCCACCCAACCACAGGACCCTGGAGTTAAAATCAGCAGAGCAGGCAAAACAAACAACAGTATCAGACTCTCTCTAGTCTATAGTATGTCCCAGGGCTGAGCAGAGCCACCCCATCTGACATGATGAGCCTATGGCTGGGCTGGGTCGTTTATGTGTTTTGACTGTATTTGGTTGAGAATATATGTGGAAGCCTTCCAGGAAGCTTGGCTCTGTCTAGCAACCAAAGGTACATTCATAACAGTAGACAAAGGGTTATGCAACTATTTGCTGGAAGTGTTCAACAGTGCTGAAATGTTATTTATTTTATGAGGCCTGCTTGGTAGTAGATTAGAACAGTTTCTTTGCTCTCCCTCATCCCTCCATGCCCCCTCCTCTCTCTCTCCTCATCCTCTCTTCCTCTGTTTTAATCTGATATGTATTGGTCCTGTCTGTCTCCTCCTCACACAGAGGCGAGTCCGGTGCCGGCAAGACAGAAAACACCAAAAAGGTCATCCAGTACCTGGCCCACGTCGCCTCGTCACACAAAGGACGCAAAGACCACAACATTCCTGTGAGTGTTTCCATTCCCTCCTTCCCTATTCCCTTCCTGAACTCCTCCTGTTAAACCCTCCAATGTGTCCATGCCGGACCCAAAGGCAGAGGCTTTACCACAGTGTGTACTCCACTTACTTCTAAACAATGTGTTCTAGTTTAATGACTACTGATGCTAATGGCTAACGTAGCTCCTCCAGTGGAGTCTAATCAGTTTGTTGTTGTGTACCACCTGAACGGTCTCCGCTCCAGCTCTGTGGTGCTCAGTGCCACTCTGTCAGAGACTAATGTTAGCAGGATAATGTTAGAAGGATAATGTTAGCAGGATAATGTTAGCAGGATAATGTTAGCAGGATAAGGATCATGTTAGCAGGATAATGTTAGAAGGATAATGTTAGCAGGATAATGTTAGCAGGATAAGGTTAGCAGGATAATGTTAGCAGGATAATGTTAGCCACCAGTAGGTTCACTGCTTATGGCTTGTGTTTGCCAGAAGCACCTCCAGGTCTAACCCTTCCCTTTGTTTATTACCTGAAACAAACAGCCCGAATCCCCTAAAGCGTTGAACAAGCTCCAGGCAAGTGTTTCCCCACTTTCTAAAACACTTGTGCTCAGTTTGGATGTTTTTGCATGCCCTTCCCGAAATCACACTGTACTGTCTTTTCCCATGAACTTATCTCTGCTGGCTACAGTATATGTGCTATTTGTTTGTGCTGGCAAAACGTTTAAGTCTGCTATCAAACCGACAGACTCGTATTACATTGTGTTTTATCAGTTGTTTTGGGTTTATTTAAAGGAAATGCCCAACAGTGTCAACATACAGTAAGCCTTAAAAAGTGAAAGAAATATTTTGTCATTTGAAAACAGTGACTGTTCATTTTCTGTGACCTTAGAACAACAACTAACCCCATATGCATGTGCTTTTTGTGTTTAGGTTCCAGTCATATTTATCTTTGTTATTCCCACTTTGAATGTCCAGGGCAATGAGAGGATTTGGTGTGAACTGTGAAATCACATCAGAATGTGGCTCTCCAAACCCTCTTCCACAACAAACCTCTAATATCTCAACCATTCTCCTTTATTCGTGCTAGCTTTTCATCTGATTAGCTCAGAAAGCCTTTGGCATAGCTTCAAATACCTTTAATGCACTGTTAATGCCCACGGCCACACGAATACTGTTTGTGTCCATAATAACACCTGACTACTCCTTCACACACAGTGGATTCCTGTCCTACAGTACAGTCTGTGAGTAGCTGTTGCTTTTGAATGTTCCTAATCAATAACCACATGTTGGGTCAGTGATGTGGGAATGCTGTGACCTTCATGTCCCCATCTCAATCCTCACTTAGACGTCTTTGGGAATGAAATTAAGCTACTATTGTCTCTCTGCTGCATAACATGGGCATGCTTCAGTAACAATAGAGGCTCACCTGGGACTAATACACCGCGCATCATTTTTTTCAGCTTGATTCATGATCCACTGTTCCCCCCACAGAGACTTCCAACTGAATACTCCACTGTGGATACTTCTGAGTGTAAATGAGATATTTACTGGCCCTCATTGTCCCCCCACTCAGTTTGCCCAGGAGCTATTTTTCTTTCCCAAAACCTTTTTTCCCCCTCTGTAAAGCTATGCTTTGCTGAAGCAGATGCTGCTAAGATTAAACACCCCCTAAAACAAATGACACTCACCCAGGTTGTGTATATGTAGTGTTGATGTGTGGCGTTATCCTGGCTGTAACTCTGTACCTGAGTCCATGTGCCAGAATACACCAGTCCACTACAGCCCACTGCCCTCACACACCACGCTGCCTCTGTGTCCAGCTAGGAACCCTATGAGCACGGGTCAGAGGAATGTGGAGCGAGGGGATAATGGGAGGGAGGAGAGGGGGGGGCTGGGGGCCAAGTAGCAGCTCTGATAGAAGAGTGGGCCCCAGACACCCAGCAGCTTGGGGATTTTTCAGTGGGGCAGAGCTGTGGAAGTATTGCATTGATCTGATACAATGTTTGTGCATTAGGGAGGTAGGGAGGTATTGTGCAGTGTAGTAGGTAAAGGATAAGAGGGAGTGAAAATGTACACATGACCCTTCTTTAGCGTCCAGCCATCAGGAGAGAGAGGTTTGACTGGAGCAGCTCTCTGACTCTGATCCAGACAGTGGGAGGAGGAACTCAATACCTCCATGTGATCTGTACAGTTTAGATCTGATTTCCACCCTGAGTTGAGCTCCTGACAGAAAAATAGTCCTCATGTCGTGTTCTGCCCCGCCAGGCACCCCGACTCCAGTCTCATTCCACTGGAAATGATATATGTGGAGTCATTGAGCTAATTAAACACAATCTACCCCGATGATGCCTCCTTCTCTTACGTTGACATGTTTAACTATTCAGACAACATTATGTTAATAATGTGTCTTGTCTGGAACCAGGGGTTTAGTGTATGTATGCTCTGTAGTGTATTTCTCAAACTCTAGAAACCTGAGTTATAGGATGTGCTTCAGGGTTGGCTGCGACACATCTACACGGTAGAGGCTGCAGTATGTTTAAGTGGGCCAGACCCCAGTCCTTCTGGCAGCAGCCCTACATCTCTCTGCCCTACTCTCTCACTCACCCGTATGTAGGCTGAGCCTGTCCCACATATCTGTGGTGGGGCTGGGCAGCGCTACCCCACAACCTTTAAAATCACAGAACTCTGGCCCACCGGGTCAACAAAAACCTGGCCCCAGTGTCCCATCAAGAGAAACCAGGGCAGTACAGGCTGGCTGGTTGCGGTGCTATTTCTGTTGTGCCCAAAAAGCCAGCGCCCTGGTTAGAGTGGGTAAAGGGGGCGAGGTGTGGGATGGTGGAATGCCCCCACCGCTCGAGGATTTGGGAAGTAGCCACCGCCCGTCACAGCAGTGCCTCCCAGAAGTGGAGGGTGCATGTGAGCAGCGTCACAACCACAGGAATGCTCTCACCACCCCACAATGTCTCACTTTAGTTACTGCAGGCAGTGCTGCTTTTTACCCTCTGTCCTCACTGTATGTGGGGAAGAAGTAGACTAGTGGCCTCTCAATCCCTATGCGACAGTTGGCTATGCCCTGTGGTTGGCTATGCCCTGTGGTTGGCTATGCCCTGTGGTTGGCTATGCCCTGTGGTTGGCTATGCCCTGTGGTTGGCTATGCCCTGTGGTTGGCTATGCCCTGTGGCTGGCTATGCCCTGTGGCTGGCTATGCCCTGTGGCTGGCTATGCCCTGTGGCTGGCTATGCCCTGTGGCTGGCTATGCCCTCCAACCTGTGATGGACATGACCAGCAGCATATAAACAGCATTTAAACCTCTGTCTACACGATTCATACAGTAGGCTTGTATTCGCTCTGCTCATTAGCTCGAATTAATCAGTTGGTGTATGTTTTGACATAATATTATTAAACTGTATAATATTATAAACAGAATAATATTTAGTCCCAGATGTTAATAGGAGTATAACACGACCGCCACATCTGATATAAAAGCATTATGTTCAGGCCTTTTGAGGAGGATTCTAGTGCTGCATCATTTTGTGTTCAGTCAAACAAAAATGTATTTTTCTCTCCAAAGACTGGTATTGATATTGAGGAATGCATTAATAAAGAAAGCCTCAGTCAAGAGTGCACTGAATCTTCCGTTTTGCAGATGAGCTGAACCATATGGTTTACATTTAGTGTTTCTCAACATTGTATGAAATAATTGGGTACAATGTCATCTTACTGACATCATACTTTTAATGGGTTATTCATTCAGTAGAAATATAGCAGATGTCTACTGCATAACAGAGGCTCCATTCTCACACTCGTTTTACTTCCCATGTCCACCCTGTGGTGAAAGCAATGGCACTTGTCCATACCGATTTAATACATCTTTCATTAGCGGTTCATGGCTGGTTTAGGTGGTGGCGGTATTAACTGGCTCTATCACTCAGTTTCTCCCTCACTTTACAGGGCGAGCTGGAACGGCAGCTTCTGCAAGCCAACCCCATCCTTGAATCCTTTGGCAATGCCAAGACGGTGAAAAACGACAACTCGTCACGTTTCGTAAGTTCAAAAAGCTACACTTGGATACAAATAGTCTTGAATGTGACAGCTGTACTGTATGTTTTATGTACACATTTGTAGACTGTCTGTACACAGACCCTCTGTGTAAATAGGTATTGTAGGACCTTCCTCTCCAGAATACAGTGAAATAGTGTATGAAGGAGAACACTGTCTGCTAAAGAGCACGGCAATGCGCTTTCCATAATCCTGGCATGCATATACACACTCACAGTGTATCCCCACTTCTGACCAGAACTGACAACACATACACACTCACAGTGTATCCCCACTTCTGACCAGAACTGACAACACATACACACTCTCAGTGTATCCCCACTTCTGACCAGAACTGACAACACATACACACTCACAGTGTATCCCTACTTCTGACCAGAACTGACAACACATACACACTCACAGTGTATCCCTACTTCTGACCAGAACTGACAACACATACACACTCACAGTGTATCCCTACTTCTGACCAGAACTGACAACACATACACACTCTCAGTGTATCCCTACTTCTGACCAGAACTGACAACACACACACACTCAGTGTATCCCCACTTCTGACCAGAACTGACATTATACTTCACGGATGTCTGCAGAAGTGACACTGTTGACTCAGTGGGGACTTTTGGGCTCACGGAGGCCTACAATGTCACACAATGTTTAGAACTGCTGCCTTACACAGTTTGTATCCCACCCTACAGGGCAAGTTCATCAGAGTCAACTTTGACGTGACCGGCTACATTGTTGGGGCCAATATCGAGACCTGTATCCTCAAAGATGGGAGACTGGGAAGTGAAGGGGGAGGGGATGTAGGAGTCTGCAGATGTACATACATAGTCGGGGTTTGGCTCAAGGGGCTCTGGGATTTGTGCCACACTTCAATGCAGAGTGCTCACCAGATAGTGGATAGACTTCTTAGAGCTAGATATATTCATACTCTGGTTTTAGTTTTCTAAGATTTAATTATATCTGGTCGTTATGCTTGTGAGAAATGTCAAATTTGTGTCCCTCAAGAATAGCATGTGCAAGATTTGGCGTTGCAGAAAGTATGATTTATAAAGCAGTGTGATGTGTGCTGTACAGGCATTGCTCTTTCTGAGATGGTGGTAGTCAAGGTTTCTGGAAACACTGACTAAATAGCAACCCACTCAGTGGGCATTTCAGTCTCCTGTAAAACTAAGGTCCAGTAATGTGCACAGTTGAGCTCTTACCTGAAGTCCAAAATGGTCGCTCTTTAGACAAAACACCCTGTACTCAGACACAAATGATCAGAAACACATGACTTTACAATTTCAGGGCCAGCTAATTATGCCCAGTATCTCTAGATTGGGACCGCATTTAACATATTAAAGTCTATTGAGATTGGCATTAACAGAAATAAACACTTATTATTTTACAGTATATCATACGAGTATAGCAAGAAGCAGCAATTCATACCAATCCATTGTATGTTTGAGAAGATTCTGCTAGACATGGCACAATAACCAGTAAGCCGTTTACCAGCACAGGAATGATGGCATTGCTCCTTTGGACCTTGACTCCCTGACTACCAGACCTTCTGGAGAAGTCCAGGGCCGTTCGCCAGGCCAAAGACGAGAGGACCTTCCATGTCTTCTACCAGCTTCTGGCAGGAGCAGGGGAGCACCTCAAAAGTCACTATTTTATACACCATTCCAATTATAATGGTTGTCAATAGTGTATTCTGCAAGAAGTATCACAACTATGTCTATTATTTTCAGTTTTTCAATGTTCTGTGCCAGAAATGGCTCGTTCAATATTGTATATGCCATTTCATTATTTCATCTCATGTTATAAGTCTTGGCTGTTCTGTTATAGTACACTGGTTTTTGATTTGTCTCCCCCTACCCCTGTCCTCTCAGCTGACCTGCTCCTGGAGGGCTTCAACAACTACCGCTTCCTGTCCAATGGCAACATTACCATCCCTGGCCAGCAGGACAAGGACAACTTCCAGGAGACCATGGATGCCATGCACATCATGAGCTTCTCCCATGAGGAGATTGTATGTGAGTATACACACCCTAGACCATGCGTGTAGTATCAATGTCTTTCCTCGCCTCTTGTCTGATTTACTCTCCCTTGTGGTTGCAGGCATGCTGAAGGTGGTGTCTGCAGTACTACAGTTTGGTAACGTTGTCTTCAAGAAGGAGAGGAACACAGACCAGGCCTCCATGCCTGAGAACACAGGTAATGCTATACCATCAGAGGCCATACATAATCCAACCAACACTCCAGCACTTTGAAATCATCCAGCTTAAGTTGGACCATTTCTCACCACACAGCTGAAAATACATTGTCCCAGTTTACAGTGAGCTTACTCTCTGGGCTGCAAGTCTTAAACATTGATCATCCTCCCACAATATGCTGCTCAGCCTCAAAAACAGTCACTTGGGCCACATAATTTACTGCAGAACAGCTTCATTAAAATTCTGCTGAAATCAGTATTGGGTCTTAGTGTGAGTCAGCTGGAATCACAACACTAGCAGAGTAGAGTCATCCTTCACCGTTGTGGCTGAGACAAGGATAGCAAAGCGTCAGCAGCTCCAGATGTCTGTCCTTAGTACAGTATGAAGTCTGGCAGCGCAGAGACACTTCACTGAACTGAGGTCAGATTCCTCAGAACTCCTGCAGTGACAGTCCGAATTGTGTTAATATAAAGACATGCAGGCACATTGTAGCGGTCCATATCAGGTATGTTATACCCCGGGGCTCATGCTGCGTGTCTGTATTTTACTTATTTTACTTCAGAAGGAGATGGCTAGTAGGAATAAATGTGTCATTTTTTCATTTCTTTCTGGCACGTTGCTCTGCATTAATGGTCAGTTGATAAACTTTCACTGCTATGCGGATGACACACAGCTGTACATTTCAATGAAACATGGTGAAGCACCAAAATTGCCCTCGCTAGAAGCATGTGTTTCAGACATAAGGAAGTGGATGGCTGCAAACTTTCTACTATTAAACTCGGACAAAACAGAGATGCTTGTTCTAGGTCCCAAGAAACAAAGAGATCTTCTGTTGAATCTGACAATTAATCTTAATGGTTGTACAGTCGTCTCAAATAAAACTGTGAAGGACCTCGGCGTTACTCTGGACCCTGATCTCTCTTTTGAAGAACATATCAAGACCATTTCAAGGACAGCTTTTTTCCATCTACGTAACATTGCAAAAATCAGAAACTTTCTGTCCAAAAATGATGCAGAAAAATTAATCCATGCTTTTGTCACTTCTAGGTTAGACTACTGCAATGCTCTATTTTCCGGCTACACCGGATAAAGCACTAAATAAACTTCAGTTAGTGCTAAATACGGCTGCTAGAATCCTGACTAGAACCAAAAATTTGATCATATTACTCCAGTGCTAGCCTCTCTACACTGGCTTCCTGTCAAAGCAAGGGCTGATTTCTGGTTTTACTGCTAACCTACAAAGCATTACATGGGCTTGCTCCTACCTACTCTCTGATTTGGTCCTGCCGTACATACCTATACGACGCTACGGTCACAAGACGCAGGCCTCCTAATTGTCCCTAGAATTTCTAAGCAAACAGCTGGAGGCAGGGCTTTCTCCTATAGAGCTCCATTTTTATGGAACGGTCTGCCTACCCATGTCAGAGACGCAAACTCGGTCTCAACCTTTAAGTCTTTACTGAAGACTCATCTCTTCAGTGGGTCATATGATTGAGTGTAGTCTGGCCCAGGAGTGGGAGGGTGAACGGAAAGGCTCTGGAGCAACGAACCGCCCTTGCTGTCTCTGCCTGGCCGGTTCCCCTTTTTCCACTGGGATTCTCTGCCTCTAACCCTGTTACGGGGGCTGAGTCACTGGCTTGCTGGGGCTCTCTCGTGCCGTCCCTGGGGGGGGATCTGTCACCTGGGGGGTTGATTCACTGTTGTGGTCGGCCTGTCTGGGTTCCCCCCCTTGGGTTGTACCGTGTCGGAGATCTTTGTGGGCTATACTCGGCCTTGTCTCAGGATGGTAAGTTGGTGGTTGAAGATTTCCCTCTAGTGGTGTGGGGGCTGTGCTTTGGCAAAGTGGGTGGGGTTATATCCTTCCTGTTTGGCCCTGTATGAGGGTGTCCTCGGATGGGGCCACAGTGTCTCCTGACCCCTCCTGTCTCAGCCTCCAGTATTTATGCTGCAGTAGTTTATGTGTGGGGGCTAGGGTCAGTTTGTTTATCTGGAGTACTTCTCCTGTCCTATTCGGTGTCCTGTGTAAATCTAAGTGTCGTTCTCTAATTCTCTCCTTCTCTCTTTCTTTCTCTCTCTCGGAGGACCTGAGCCCTAGAACCATGCCCCAGGACTACCTGACATGATGACTCCTTGCTGTCCCCAGTCCACCTGGCCATGCTGCTGCTCCAGTTTCAACTGGCCTGGGCCCTAGGACCATGTCCCAGGACTACCTGACATGACTCCTTGCTGTCCCCAGTCCACCTGGCCATGCTCCTGCTCCAGTTTCAACTGTTCTGCCTTACTATTATTCAACCATGCTGGTCATTTATGAACATTTGAACATCTTGGCCACGTTCTGTTATAATCTCCACCCGGCACAGCCAGAAGAGGACTGGCCACCCCACATATGCTCTCTCTAATTCTCTCTTTCTTTCTCTCTCTCGGAGGACCTGAGCCCTAGGACCGTGCCCCAGGACTACCTGACATGATGGCTCCTTGCTGTCCCCAGTCCACCTGACTGTGCTGCTGCTCCAGTTTCAACTGTTCTGCCTTATTATTATTTGACCATGCTGGTCATTTATGAACATTTGAACATCTTGGTCATGTTCTGTTATAATCTCTACCCGGCACAGCCAGAAGAGGACTGGCCACCCCACTAGCCCGGTTCCTCTCTAGGTTTCTTCCTAGGTTTTGGCCTTTCTAGGGAGTTTTTCCTAGCCACCGTGCTTTTACACCTGCATTGTTTGCTGTTTGGGGTTTTAGGCTGGGTTTCTGTACAGCACTTTGAGATATCAGCTGATGTACGAAGGGCTATATAAATAAATTTGATTTGATTTGATAACGGTAAACCATGCAGTTTGGTTGTCATTAGGAAAATGGATGTGTCTCTGCTGAGATTTATCCTGGGGGATTTTAACTGATGAATCATACATCAGACTGTGGCCATATCCTTGGGTAGCTGGGGTAAAATGAAGCGGTAGTGCTTTACTGAGGTCTTTCATTACATATTCCTGTCTGACATTTCCCCAACTGTTTTGAATTGACACAAAGCTCTCTATTTGTACTGTATAGAAGGCTCTGTCTGTGCCCATCTCCAGGTTGCAACACTGATGGGTCACTAGTAACCCAATGTCCTGTCTTCCCTCCCAGTGGCTCAGAAGCTGTGCCACCTGCTGGGGCTGAATGTGATGGAGTTTACCAGGGCCATTCTGTCCCCCCGCATCAAAGTGGGCCGAGACTACGTCCAGAAGGCCCAGACCAAAGAACAGGTAGGAGCTGTTCTCCAGTTCCCATCAGTTGTACACTCCTAACTGTTTCTGCATTCACTAACACCAATCTATGCAGGTCCATGAAGTTGGGTTAAGTAGATACAGACTGGTACCCAGCAGACTGTTGTCTATCGCTCTCTGGTTCTCTCCTCAGGCTGACTTTGCAGTGGAAGCCCTGGCCAAGGCCACATATGAGCGTCTGTTCCGCTGGCTCGTCCACCGCATCAACAAGGCCCTGGACAGGACCAAGAGACAGGGAGCCTCCTTCATCGGCATCCTGGACATCGCTGGCTTTGAGATCTTTGAGGTAAATTTATTTTCAAGATCCTTCATCTCTTGTTGCAGGCATATAATCATGTCCAAGAGGGACTGTCTTATCTTGTTGATCTGTAATATTCATCTCTCACATCTCTTTCTCTCCCCATATCCCTCCTCTAGCTGAACTCATTTGAGCAGATGTGCATCAACTACACCAACGAGAAGCTGCAGCAGCTGTTCAACCACACCATGTTCATCCTGGAGCAGGAGGAGTACCAGAGGGAGGGCATCGAGTGGAGCTTCATCGACTTCGGCCTGGACCTGCAGCCCTGCATCGACCTGATTGAGAGACCGGTCAGCTTTTCATCTTTACACATATAGGTGTATTTTACTCAAGATTATGTCTGAGGAACTTCATTCTTCTCCTTTCTCTCTGTCTGCAGACCAACCCTCCAGGAGTTCTGGCCCTGTTGGATGAGGAGTGCTGGTTCCCCAAGGCCACTGATAAGACATTTGTAGACAAGGTGCTCCAGGAGCAGGGCACCCACCCCAAGTTCCAGAAACCCCGGCAGCTGAAGGACAAAGCCGACTTCTGCATCATTCACTACGCTGGCAGGGTACGTCCACGCAGAGCCTGGGTCTCAATACACTGAAATGACTTCCTCTCCTCAGCTCGTCCTCTCATATCGTTTCATTGATTGCTGAAAACAAGGCAGTTCTGCCATATGAGCACCCTTTTTCTGGCGAGGGCCTCATTCATTCGAAGAAACTGATTTGCCATTCACATTTATGTTGCTTTGCCTGGTTAGGGGTTGGAGTGTTGGAAAGACGAAGCAGTGTTTTTGAAATGAGAATGATTGTTCAGCTCCATAATGTCTGAGAAACATGTTTTCTTTCTGAATGACGTTGTAACCAGTCAATGTTAAAGTGCTGCCTTTGAGGCAGCAGACATGTCTCCACTAAAGCTCTAGTTAACAGGTAATTGCCTTAGCACAAAAGCCCAGTTGTGCTCCCAATCTCCACATCTGGTTCACATTGGTGTGAGACCGATTTTACACTGTTACGTAATCACAGATTTTTCAACTTTCACCTCAGTGTGGTCTCCCATCTGGAGAGGGCCTGTGTACGTTCCAGGCCAGACTCCACATGAAATAAAGTTAATATCATCTTCATCCATTTTCTTATTAAATTTGTCACACAAAGTTCAGATGTACATTTTGTTCACAGCACCAGTAGTCCTTACACATGTTAAGACTTAATAAATAGGTTTGGTATACAGCGCATAAACTCATTTTCTCTTGACCAGGTATCTATTTAATTTGATCAGACATGAAAGTCAGTGAGACCTAATAATTGGAAGCTATTTAACACGATGTACCGGTACATATAGCCTGTTTAGCTTACGTCTGTCTGTCTCTCCTCAGGTGGACTACAAGGCTGACGAGTGGCTGATGAAGAACATGGACCCTCTGAACGACAACGTGGCCACGCTGCTCAACCAGTCCACTGACAAGTTTGTGTCTGAACTCTGGAAGGACGGTGAGTGTCCCATACTCTCTTCCTGTTTGGACCATGTAGTTGTCACTTTGTTTGAGTCTTGGTTTCTCAGTGACAGTGGCTATGGTGGGAGTATTTTGTACGCGCTCTCATCCATTAGACTTCTTGTCTGGTTCATATTCAGCTGCTCGCTTCTCTGTGATGAGTACTGTCAGCCAAAACATTGTGCATTTGTGAGGTAACCTGAAATATCCGCTCGTAAATCTCCTCCCGCCTTTTATTTCCCCATTTGGCACATCCACTTGTTTTAAAAAGCGATTGAGTTTCATTATGAGTCATTGGACATCTACAATGTATACAGAAACAACTAATAGAAAGGAAATGACTGAATTGCTTTGTTTTTGTGCTTGGAATATTCTACCAGACCAGTAACAGTAATATGTCTCTGTCCTTTACAATGTACACAACTAATCATTGTTTGTGTGAGTGTGTATGCGGTAACATAATACGAATAAATCTGTGTCTGCATGGATGTTTATGTGAAGCTGAGTTGTCCTTCACATCCTCCCCTCTCTCTGTTTCTGAGCTGTAGACATTCAGACCTTTCAGAGAGCCTCTTTCTATGACAAGGCCTCTGGTCTCCTTGAGCCTCCAGGTGAATGCACACGTTGCTGCTGCTCTGTAGAGCTCTTCCTGCTCACTCACGGCTGCACTCTGCACCCTTCGATGCACCCACCGCCTCTAGGCTTTGCATGACCCGTAATGCACTGTTGCTAACCAAGACAGTACCTTTCAGCGATGCCATTCTGTCTCAGTCAAATCTCAGCTCAGATTGTTTATTTGAGATACCTGCACAAGGAAGCACCAGGATTGTTATAATTTGTTTGGAAGAGCCATCGTAGGTAGGACCTTGAAGAATACTAGCATGGAGACATCTGCCGGTGTGGAGTAAATGTATGAGAAAAAGCCTGGACATTGCCAGGGCCATGGCTGTTTAATGTATTCAACACTCACCTGTAAACTGACGTCAGTAAGGCTTGGAGCTGACTGGAGAGTGATGGATAGAGACCGACTTCCTCCACCACCTCTTTCACAGGATATTTTAGCTACAGATCACACTGATAGAGACCGACTTCATCCACCACCTCTTTCACAGGACATTTTAGCTACAGATCACACTGACTTTGCTGGAATTCATAATCCCTTTGGCATGGGCTAAGCCTGTTTTTTTGAGGGTACATTTTTTACCAACCTTAACCTGAATGTGGGATCACTGATCTGATTTCCATAATCTTTTATTTAAATAGATAGATTGTGAAATGAAGCTTCGCTAAAATATCACCCTGTAAATATCGGTGAAGCTGATGTGGAATGACAATGATTGAAGGAGAAAAGATTCATCAGTCAGTGTCACTTAACCTTTGCACACACTCCTTAAACTTCTGTCACCCTTGGATATTGAAGTAAATCAGAGCAGTCACTGAGAGTTAAGGGGAGAATATGATTCAAAGAGTTGTAATGATTCAGCTCTGTTCCTGTTCCAATCAGTTGTCAGTCTTGACCATTGCCATATGCTTAAATATATAATATAATATATGCCATTTAGCAGACGGAGTAGAGGACATTACCATCCAGGCTTCTGCTTAGAAGCCTGGTTCTGGTTCTGCAAACGGATCAGGGCCCTTTTCATCTGATGACTTTATCCTTTGCACCATCTATGAAGAATGTGTATGCATATGTCCAGATCCTTTCATAATAAGGCCAATGAAGCTTACCATGCCAATGAAGCTTACCATGCCAATGAAGCTTACCATGCCAATGAAGCTTACCATGCCAATGAAGCTTACCATGCCAGTGAAGCTTACCGTGCCAGTGAAGCTTGCCGTGCCAATGAAGCTTACCGTGCTAATGAAGCTTACCATGCCAATGAAGCTTACCATGCCAATGAAGCTTACCGTGCCAATGAAGCTTACCGTGCCAATGAAGCTTACCATGCCAATGAAGCTTACCATGCCAATGAAGCTTACCGTGCCAATGAAGCTTACCGTGCCAATGAAGCTTGCTGTGCCAATGAAGCTTTTGCCATGCCACATTTAAGGACAGCCGACTACACTGTGAAACCATGGTTTCCTAATAAGCATCGAAAATCACATCAAAGAGGCATGATGTATCCCTGCCAGGGGAAATACTGCCTGACCCCAACAGAGGATTTCTGAAAGATATTTCAGTACAGTATATACAGTTGAAGTCGAAAGTCTACATATACTTAGGTTGGAGTCATTACAACTCATTTTTCAACCACTCCACACATTTCTTGTTAACAATCTATAGTTTTAGCAAGTCGGTTAGGACATCTATTTTGTGCATGACACAAGTAATTTTTCAACAATTGTTTACAGACAGATTATTTCACTTATAATTCACTGTATCATAATTCCAGTGGGTCAGAAGTTTACATACACTAAGTTGACTGTGTCTTCAAACAGTTTGGAAAATTCCAGAAAATATGTCATTGCTTTAGAAGCTTCTGATGGACTCTAATTGACATCATTTGAGTCAATTGGAGGTGTACCTGTAGATGTATTTCAAGGCCTACCTTCAACCTCAGTGCCTCTTTGCTTGACATCATGGGAAAATCAAAAGAAATCAGCCAAGACATCAGAAAGAAAATTGTAGACCTCCACAAGTCTGGTTCATCTGTACAAACAATAGTACGCAGGTATAAACACCATGGGTGTCACGTTCTGACCATAGTTCTGTTATTTTATTCGTTGTTTTAGTATGGTCAGGGCGTGAGTTGGGGTGGGCAGTCTATGTTTGTTTTTCTATGTTTGTTTTTGTGTTCGGCCTAGTATGGTTCTCAATCAGAGGCAGGTGTCGTTAGTTGTCTCTGATTGAGAATCATACTTAGGTAGCCTGGGGTTCACTTTTGGTTTGTGGGTGTTTGTTTCCGTGTGAGTTTTTGGGCCACACGCTACTGTTTCGGTTTTGTATATTTCACGTTTATTATTTTGTTGTGGTTTAGAATAAATCAATATGGACACTTACCACGCTGCGCTTTTGGTCCGATCCTTACTTCTCAGACGAAGAGGAGGAAATCCGTTACAATGGGACCACGCAGCCATCATACCGCTCAGGAAGGAGACTCGTTCTGTCTCCTAGAGATGAACGTACTTTGGTGCGAAAAGTGCAAATCAATCCCAGAACAACAGCAAATGAAGCTTACCATGCCAATGAAGCTTTAGAGACAAAGTAGAATCTCAATTCAACGGCTCAGACACAAGAGGTATGTGGCAGGGTCTACAGTCAATCACGGACTACAAGAAGAAAACCAGCCCAGTCACGGACCAGGATGTCTTGCTCCTAGGCAGACTAAATAACTTTTTTGCCCGCTTTGAGGACAATACAGTGCCACTGACACGGCCTGCAACAAAAACATGCGGACTCTCCTTCACCCTCGACAAAGGCTGCAGGCCCAGACGGCATCCCCAGCCGCGCCCTCAGAGCATGCGCAGACCAGCTGGCTGGTGTGTTTACGGACATATTCAATCAATCCCTATACCAGTCTGCTGTTCCCACATGCTTCAAGAGGGCCAATATTGTTCCTGTTCCCAAGAAAGCTAAGGTAACTGAGCTAAACGCCTACCGCCCCGTAGCACTCACTTCCGTCATCATGAAGTGCTTTGAGAGACTAGTCAAGGACCATATCACCTCCACCCTACCTGACACCCTAGACCCACTCCAATTTGCTTACCGCCCAAATAGGTCCACAGACGATGCAATCTCAACCACACTGCACACTGCCCTAACCCATCTGGACAAGAGGAATACCTATGTGAGAATGCTGTTCATCGACTACAGCTCGGCATTCAACACCATAGTACCCTCCAAGCTCATCATCAAGCTCGAGACCCTGGGTCTCGACACCCCGCCCTGTGCAACTGGGTACTGGACTTCCTGACGGGCCGCCCCAGGTGGTGAGGGTAGGCAACATCTCCACCCCGCTGATTCTCAACACAGGGGCCCCACAAGGGTGCGTTCTGAGCCCTCTCCTGTACTCCCTGTTCACCCACGACTGTGTGGCCACGCACGCCTCCAACTCAATCATCAAGTTTGCGGACGACACAACAGTGGTAGGCTTGATTACCAACAACGACGAGACTGCCTACAGGGAGGAGGTGAGGGCCCTCGGAGTGTGGTGTCAGGACAATAACCTCACACTCAACGTCAACAAAACTAAGGAGATGATTGTGGACTTCAGGAAACAGCAGAGGGAACACCCCCCTATCCACATCAATGGAACAGTAGTGGAGAGGGTAGCAAGTTTTAAGTTCCTCGGCATACACATCACAGACAAACTGAATTGGTCCACTCACACAGACAGCATCGTGAAGAAGGCGCAACCTCAGGAGGCTGAAGAAATTCGGCTTGTCACCAAAAGCACTCACAAACTTCTACAGATGAACAATCGAGAGCATCCTGGCGGGCTGTATCACCGCCTGGTACGGCAACTGCTCCGCCCACAACCTTAAGGCTCTCCAGAGGGTAGTGAGGTCTGCACAACGCATCACCGGGGGCAAACTACCTGCCCTCCAGTACACCTACACCACCCGATGTTACAGGAAGGCCATAAAGATCATCAAGGACAACAACCACCCGAGCCACTGCCTGTTCACCCCGCTATCATCCAGAAGGCGAGGTCAGTACAGGTGCATCAAAGCTGGGACCGAGAGACTGAAAAACAGCTTCTATCTCAAGGCCATCACACTGTTAAACAGCCACCACTAACATTGAGTGGCTGCTGCCAACACACTGTCATTGACACTGACCCAACTCCAGCCACTTTAATAATGGGAATTGATGGGAAGTGATGTCAAATATATCACTAGCCACTTTAAACAATGCTACCTAATATAATGTTACATACCCTACATTATTCATCTCATATGCATACGTATATACTGTACTCTATATCATCTACTGCATCCTTATGTAATACATGTATCACTAGCCACTTTAACTATGCCACTTTGTTTACATACTCATCTCATATAAATATACTGTACTCGATACCATCTACTGTATCTTGCCTATGCTGCTCTGTACCATCACTCATTCATATATCTTTATGTACATATTCTTTATCCCCTTACACTGTGTATAAGACAGTAGTTTTGGAATTGTTAGTTAGATTACTTGTTGGTTATTACTGCATTGTCGGAACTAGAAGCACAAGCATTTCGCGACACTCGCATTAACATCTGCTAACCATGTGTATGTGACAAATAAAATTGGATTTGATTTGATTTTGATTTGATTTTTGGACCTTGTGAAGATGCTGGAGGAAACCAGTACAAAAGTATCTATATCCACAGTAAAACAAGTCCTATATCAACATAACCTGAAAGGCCGCTCAGCAAGGAAGAAGCCCCTGCTCCAAAACCGCATATGGGGACAAAGATCGCACTTTTTGGAGAAATGTCCTCTGGAAAAAGGGTGAGTCTTGCAAGCCGAAGAACACCATCCCAACTGTGAAGCACGGGGGTGGCAGCATCATGCTGTGGGGGTGCTTTGCTGCAGGAGTGACTCACAAAATAGATGGCATCACGAGGGAGGTGGATATATTGAAGCAACATCTCAAGACATCAGTCAGGAAGTTAAAGCTTGGTCGCAAATAGGTCTTCCAAATGGACAATGACCCCAAGCATACTTCCAAAGTTGTGGCAAAATGGCTTAAGGACAGCAAAATCAAGGTTTGGAGTAGCCATCACAAAGCCCTGACTTCAATCCCATTTGAAAATGTGTGGGCAGAACTGAAAAAGTGTGTGTGAGCGAGGAGGTGTACAAACCTGACTCAGTTACACCAGCTCTGTCAGGAGGAATGGGCCAAAATTCACCCAACTTATTGTGGGAAGCTTGTGGAAGGTTACCCAAAACGTTTGATCCAAGTTAAACAATTTAAAGGCATTTTTTTACCCCCAGAAATCTACACACAATAACCCATAATAATGTTTATTAAAAATTGAAAACAGAAATGCCTTTTTTTTGTGTGTGGAAATTTTATAATATTTATTTATTTAAAATGTACCCCTTTTTTATCCCCAATTTCGTGGTATCCAATTGTTAGTAGCTACTATCTTGTCTCATCGCTACAACTCCCGTACAGGCTCGGGAGAGACAAAGGTTGAAAGTCTATGCGTCCTCCGATACACAACCCAACCAAGCCGCACTGCTTCTTAACACCGCGAGCATCCAGCCGCACCAATGTGTCGGAGGAAACACCGTGCACCTGGCACCCTTGGTTAGTGTGCACTGCGCCCGGCCCGCCACAGGAGTCGCTGGTGCGCGATGAGACAAAATTATTCAGCCCCTTCACTTTCAGTGCAGCAAACTCTCTCCAGAAGTTCAGTGAGGATCTCTGAATGATCCAATGTTGACCTAAATGACTAATGATGATAAGTACAATCCACCTGTGTGTAATCAAGTCTCCGTATAAATGCACCTGCACTGTGATAGTCTCAGAGGTCCATTAAAAGCGCAGAGAGCATCATGAAGAACAAGGAACACACCAGGCAGGTCCGAGATACTGTTGTGAAGAAGTTTAAAGCCGGATTTGGATACAAAAAGATTTCCCAAGCTTTAAACATCCCAAGGAGCACTGTGCAAGCGATAATATTGAAATGGAAGGAGTATCAGACCACTGCAAATCTACCAAGACCTGGCCGTCCCTCTAAACTTTCTGCTCATACAAGGAGAAGACTGATCAGAGATGCAGCCAAGAGGCCCATGATCACTCTGGATGAACTGCAGAGATCTACAGCTGAGGTGGGAGACTCAATCAGTCGTATATTGCACAAATCTGGCCTTTATGGAAGAGTGGCAAGAAGAAAGCCATTTCTTAAAGATATCCATAAAAAGTGTTGTTTAAAGTTTGCCACAAGCCACCTGGGAGACACACCAAACATGTGAAAGAAGGTGCTCTGGTCAGATGAAACCAAAATTGAACTTTTTGGCAACAATGCAAAACGTTATGTTTGGTGTAAAAGCAACACAGCTCATCACCCTGAACACCCTATCCCCATTGTCAAACATGGTGGTGGCAGTATCATGGTTTGGGCCTGCCTTTCTTTATCAGGGCCAGGGACGATGGTTAAAATTGATGGGAAGATGGATGGAGCCAAATACAGGACCATTCTGGAAGAACCTGATGGAGTCTGCAAAAGACCTGAGACTGGGATGGAGATTTGTCTTCCAACAAGACAATGATCCAAAACATAAAGCAAAATCTACAATGGAATGGTTCAAAAATAAACATATCCAGGTGTTAGAATGGCCAAGTCAAAGTCCAGACCTGAATCCAATCGAGAATCTGTGGAAAGAACTGAAAACTGCTGTTCACAAATGCTCTCCATCCAACCTCACTGAGCTCGAGCTGTTTTGCAAGGAGTAATGGGGAAAATGTTCAGTCTCTCGATGTGCAAAACTGATAGAGACATACCCCAAGCGACTTACAGCTGTAATCACAGCAAAAGGTGACACTACAAAGTATTAACTTAAGGGGGCTGAATAATTTTGCACGCCCAATTTTTCAGTTTTTGATTTGTTAAAAAAGTTTGAAATATCCAATAAATGTCGTTCCACTTCATGATTTTGTCCCACTTGTTGTTGATTCTTCACAAAAAAATACAGTTTTATATCTTTATGTTTTGAATCCTGAAATGTGGCAAAAGGTCGCAAAGTTCAAGGGGGCCGAATACTTTCGCAATGCACTGTATATAAGGTCCCACAAATGACAGTGCATCTCAGAGCAAAAACCAATTCATGAGGTCGGAGGAATTCTATGTAGAGCTCCGAGACAGGATTGTGTCGAGACACGGATCTGGTGAAGGGCACCAAAGCATTCTGCAGCATTGAAGGTCCCCAGGAAGACGGTGGTCTCCATCATTCTTAAATTGAAGATGTTTGGAACAACCAAGACTCTTCCTAGAGCTGGCTGCCCGGCCAAACTGAGCAATCGGTGGGAGAGCGCCTTGGTCAGGGAGGTGACCAAGAACCCAATGGTCACTCTGAAAGAGTACCTCTGTGGATATGAGAGAGCCTTCCAGAAGGACCGCCATATCTGCAGCACTCCACTCCTCAGGCCTTTATGGTGGAGTGGTCAGACGGAAGCCACAGTAAGAGGCACATGACTGGCCACTTGGAGTTTGCCAAAAGCCACCTAAAGACTCTCAGACCATGAGAAACAAGATTCTCTAGTCTGATGTAACCAAGATTCATCTCTTTGACCTGAATGCCAAGCGTCACATCTGGAGGAAACCTGGCAACATCCCTACGGTGAAGCGTGGTGGTGGCAACGTCGTTCTGTGTGGATGTTTTTCAGCGGAACGACCGAGGCAAAGATGAAAGGCGCAAAATACAGAGAGATCCTGAATGAAAAGCTGCTCCAGAGAGCTCAGGACTTCAGACTGGGGCAACGGTTCACCTACCAACAGGACAACGACCCTAAGCACACAGCCAAGACCGCGCAGGAGTGGCTTGGAGACAGGTCTCTGAATGTCATTGAGTGGCCCAGCCAGAGTTCGGACTTGAACCTGATCTAACATCTCTGGAGAGACCTGAAAATAGCTGTGCAGCGATGCTCCCCATCCAACCTGACAGAGCTTGGGAGGATCTGCAGAGAAGAATGTGAGAAACTCCCCAAATACAGGTGTGCCAAGCTTGTAGCGTCATACCCAAGAAGACTCGATACTGTAATTGCTGCCAAAGGTGCTTCAACAAAGTTCTGAGTAAAGGGTCTGAATACTTATGTAAATGTGATATTTCAGTTTTAATTTTTTTAATGAATTAGCAAACATTTAAAAAAAACTGCTTTTGCTTTGTTATTATGGGGTATTGTGTAGATTGATGAGGGGTAAAAAACTTTGTAATACATTTTCAAATAAGGCTGTAAAGTCAAGGGGTCTGAATACTTTCCAAAGGCACGATATTAGTAATACTCTGAGGAATGTCTTTTTTAGTCCGGAGGTTGTTTTGTCTGTCCTAAATGGAAACAGCCAGCTGGTCTCTAAAGGAAGGTGAGCTGCCACACACCACATTGAATAATAATGTCTTTTCCCTTCCGTTCTCCTTGATCTCTGCAAAGAACATTGCCTCATATATTGATGCTATCTGAATATGCAAACAAGATGGTATTGTTGATATTATTTAATAGATGTAAATATATTATATGTATATGTAAATGTAAATGTAAATAATTATTTCTCTGTATTCTATGGCAAGAACAACCACTGATCTAGCTAGTCTAATTACGTTCAAATAAAACCAATTGACTGCAGTTTATGCAAAGGTGGGGGTGGAAAGGTCAAATAAAATGGCTGTGCTTTTCTTGGAAAAACAGCTGTATTATGAACATGTTTTGAGTTAAATTGGATTAGGTTTTGCAATAGCTTGGTTCAGTCTTGTTTCCTTTGTCTGCTTTTAATGAACATGTAGTCATGCTAGGGCCAACCGCCCATCCCACCCACTCTGGCTGTCAGTCATGTTGTTTACATGTTGTTGCACTTGGAAGCCCTCATCTGTCCTGGTCATGCCTCTAGTCCTTTGCTGCTTGATTATACAGTATATATGTTTAGTTCACGCACCAGTCACCCCTCTACCAGCGTCTACCCATCTAACTCTGCCCTTCTCTCCTCTCCCTCTTTCTTCTGTCAGTGGACCGTATCGTGGGTCTGGACCAGGTAGCAGGGATGAACGAGACGGCCTTCGGCGCAGCCTATAAGACCAAGAAGGGCATGTTCCGTACGGTGGGCCAGCTCTACAAGGAGTCTCTCACCAAGCTCATGGCCACGCTGAGGAACACCAACCCAAACTTTGTCCGCTGCATCATCCCCAACCACGAGAAGAGGGTGAGCAATGAACAGCACACCCCCACCACTGACCACCAGTCCCTCCCCCCTCTGCCCACTGCAGCCCAGACTACAGCCCCCACACCACCCACCAGAGCCACTGTAGCCCAGACTACAGCCCTCACACCACCCACCAGAACCACTGTAGCCCAGACTACAGCCCCTCCACCACCCACCAGAATCACTGTTGCCCAGACTACAGCCCCTCCACCACCCACCAGAACCACTGTAGCCCAGACTACAACCCCTCCACCACCCACCAGAACCACTGTAGCCCAGACTACAACCCCTCCACCACCCACCAGAACCCCTGGAGACACACTCTGCTACCAGGCCTCAGTGGGATCTCTGCCTCCATAAACAACAGCTCAGATGGAAGGCTGGAAATGAAACAATAGCAGAGTGGAGAGTTATGGGCTATGTGGGCCTGTTAAGTGTTCCCTAATGTATTCCAGGGGATTTAGACTAGACACGCTTGTTTCTGCACCGCAACCACAAATGACTGTCATAAATGGATGGTATGGATGGAGAAGAGGATATAAACACTGGTTGTTTTAGTGTGAATGTGTTCAAGTAGTTAGTCTAGTCCCTATGCAATCCTAATTGTAGAATGTCATTTTGCATAATATTTCACAAATATATTTGAAGTAACATTGTTTCCCTATAAAACATTGTCTGGGTGAAATTTTCAAAGCTAAATGAACAGTAACAGCATTTAGTTGCTCTTAGTTTAGAATAATCTTCTTTGCATGAAGTTTGGTACTGTACTGTATCTCTCCCTGACCTCTCACTTC
The DNA here is from genome assembly GCF_021184085.1 of Oncorhynchus gorbuscha. Lineage (NCBI taxonomy): Eukaryota > Metazoa > Chordata > Actinopteri > Salmoniformes > Salmonidae > Oncorhynchus > Oncorhynchus gorbuscha. Next base: position 18,883,181 of record NC_060188.1, on the reverse strand, counting down.
AATGCCCCTCCCTCCCAAAAGGCTGGTAAGCTAGACCCCCACCTGGTTCTGGACCAGCTGAGGTGTAATGGTGTTCTGGAGGGGATCCGTATCTGCAGACAGGGCTTCCCCAACCGTATCGTCTTCCAGGAGTTCAGACAGAGGTACTCTACTCACTGTACACGCACCTCATACACGCACCTCATACACGCACCTCATACACGCACCTCATACACGCACCTCATACACACACCTCATACACGCACCTCATACAAGCACCTCATACACGCACCTCATACAACATACAGACTATTTATTTATTTCAACCCAATTGATAAGTTCCTGTGTTTACTTTTGAGAGAGAGATTATACAGGACAAAGTGGCATTGGTTTCCCATTGCCCTGGGTGTTGTGCTTTGATTATCTCACGGAGCTGTTCTATTTCTGAACAGTGAGGCTTCTGTAAGATCCGAGGCCTCTCACGTCTCTCCTCACACCCTGGTCCTAGTCAACATGGAGGTGTGGTGTAATGACCCAGGGCCTTTACACATTCATGTCCACTCTGTTGCCAGGTATGAGATCCTCACCCCCAACGCCATCCCCAAGGGCTTCATGGATGGCAAGCAAGCCTGTGAGAGAATGGTGAGGATTTGTGTGTCACTATTTTACTGTTTTTAGCACATTGAATACTTGGGAGAGGCTCTTTGTCCTTTTACAAGCTAGAGCACGGTAAGCAGGTTAAATGTATATCGACTTCATAAACACCCATGACATGATTCTTCCTTAGTATTTATAGGGCATCGCTTAAATGACACTGTTTATTATGATTTGGCCTTCCTTCCCTGGATTTAAATCTATGACCCATTTTCACTCCAGATCCGAGGCTTGGAGTTGGATCCTAACCTGTTCAGGATTGGGCAGAGTAAGATCTTCTTCAGGGCTGGAGTCTTGGCCCACCTGGAGGAAGAGAGAGACCTGAAGATCACTGACATCATCATCTACTTCCAGTCTGTCTGCCGGGGATACCTGGCCCGCAAGTGAGTTCTCTATATGCAATGGCCTTACCTTTCCTCAATTCCTTCCTTTCGTGACCACTACAACACTTCTTAGGACAGAAAGATGCCACAGATATATGTTTCCTTTGACCTTCTTGGTCAGTATGTCTGACCATGTCTCCCCTCTCTCTCCTGACAGGGCGTTTGTTAAGAAGCAGCAGCAACTGAATTGTCTGAAGGTGCTTCAGAGGAACTGTTCTGCCTACCTGAAGCTGAAGCACTGGCAGTGGTGGAGACTCTTTACCAAGGTGGGCATGTCTCCATTACAGTACACTATATCTACTGTATATGGCTAATCTGTCTTTGTAACACCAGCATTGTCACGTCTCTATATAGCTATATGATAAGGCTCCTAGTCATCTACGTTTCAACAGTGGCTGACCCCATGTCTGTGTTCTGTCCCCCAGGTGAAGCCCCTGCTGCAGGTCACCAGGCAGGAGGAGGAGATGCAGGCCAAGGACGATGAGCTTGTCAAGGTGAAGGAGAAGCAGACCAAGGTGGAGGGAGAACTGGTGGAGATGGAGAGAAAGCACTCACAGGTCAGTGTCCAGTCCATACATTTACATTTACATTTAAGTCATTTAGCAGACGCTCTTATCCAGAGCGACTTACAAATTGGTGCATTCACCTTATGACATCCACACCAACTACAGTGGACTACACTCTTAGAAAACAAGGTGGTATCTAGAACCTAAAATTGTTATTTGGCTGTTCCCATAGTAGAACCCTTTGAATAACCCTTTTTGGTTCCAGGTAAAACCCGTTTGAGTTCCATGTAGAACACTTTCCACAGAGGGTTTTACCTGGAACCCAAAAGAGTTCTACCTGGAACCCAAAAGGGTTATCCTATGTGGACAGCCAAAGAACCCTTTTGGAACACGTTTTTCTAAGAGTGTAGACCCTAAGGATCATCCCTTTATGATCTTCAATTCCGCATTGTACCATTCAGTCCATTATGCCCATGTTTGCATTGTGTAGCTGATTGAGGAGAAGAACATCCTAGCGGAGCAGCTGCAGGCCGAGACGGAGCTGTTTGCCGAGGCTGAGGAGATGAGAGCCCGTCTGGCCGCTAAGAAGCAGGAGCTGGAGGAGATACTTCATGACCTGGAGTCTAGAGTGGAGGAGGAGGAGGAAAGGACCCAAGGCCTGCAAAGTGAGAAGAAGAAGATGCAGTCTCACATCCAGGTACTGATGAGACATGGAGACTGCAGAGTGGAAGCTTGAGAAGATGGAACATGGAAGTGGTTGCACGTATTTTATGACAGAAAATATATTTTCTGTGGACCCAAAACATTTCTACCAGTTACCTTCTTAATAAATGCTGTGATTTTATTTTATTTTCTCAGGACCTGGAGGAGCAGTTGGATGAGGAGGAGGCTGCCAGGCAGAAGCTGCAGCTGGAGAAGGTGACAGCCGAGGCCAAGATGAAGAAATTTGAGGAGGACATCTTGCTCCTGGAGGACCAGAACTCCAAGTTCCTGAAGGTGAGTGGAGATGACAACATTATGCTGCTGGACTTTACTATCATTATAAACAACCTGACTCCTCTTTCCCCCTTCAGGAAAAGAAGCTCCTGGATGACCGTGTGAATGAGATGATGTCACAGCTGACTGAGGAGGAGGAGAAGGCCAAGAACCTGGGCAAGACAAAGAACAAGCAGGAGGTGATGATGGTGGACCTGGAAGGTAGGTGTCATCTTACCTACAAGGTCTCACTAGTTATAGGTAGTGAGTCCAGACACTTTAACACCATCCATCTCCTTCCCTTCTCCCTTCAGAGCGTTTGAAGAAGGAGGAGAAGACTCGTCAGGAGCTGGAGAAGGCCAAGAGGAAGCTGGATGGAGAGACCACAGACCTGCAGGACCAGATAGCTGAGCTGCAGGCCCAGATAGAGGAGCTCAAGGTGCAGCTGGCTAAGAAGGAGGAGGAGCTGCAGGCTATACAGGCCAGGTGAGACAGACTGACGGACGGACAGACTGACGGACGGCCGGTGAGACAGACTGACAGACGGACAGACGGACAGACTGACGGACGGACGGTGAGACAGACAGACACAGGCCAGGTGAGACGGACGGACGGACGGAGGGAGGGAGGGAGGGCGGGAGGGTGGAGGGGAGATATAGTTCAGATGTATTTTGCCATTAGAAGGTGTTTGACTGCGAGGAAGTCTAATTCTCTGACTGCCTTAGACTGAAGTAATCATCACATAGTTGTATAGCGCCGTCATCAAATTCCCTCCTGTTTTAATTGTCTCAACACCTGTCTTTTAAATGCCATATTTAACAATGGTAGGTATACAGTTGGCCAGACTTGCACCAGTAATCTGACTATTAAAACCCTATGAGCATTTACCGTTTTTATGCCCTCTCGTCATGATACAGTGCTGACCAGACCACCCAGCAGCTATTTATTCAGCAGATCTCACTGGGTTGGAATGTGTAAATGTTGGCCCCACGTCTAGTCTGTGTTGAACACTGGCCATTAAAAACACTCTGTTCTTTCAGGACCAACTCACATACTCAATGGCAGTGACAGAAACAAGGTATCTGTGTTTATTTCAGGATATATTGTCTGATACTGCCAACCAGTGGAAAATACATGCATAGCAACTTAGGCCTATGCTTGGACAGTTGAACTATGACTATTTGGGGTCCTTTGTACTTGTACGACAACGTTGTAATTTAAAATGTGTGTGTCAGGGGAGACGAGGAGGTGACCCAGAAGAACAACGCCCTGAAGCAGGTACGGGAGCTACAGGCCCAGTTGGCAGAGCTGCAGGAAGACCTGGAATCAGAGAAGGTCTCCAGGAACAAGGCTGAGAAGCTCAAGAGAGATCTGAGTGAGGAGCTGGAGGCCTTAAAGACTGAGCTGGAGGACACCCTGGACACCACCGCAGCCCAGCAGGAGCTCAGGACCAAGCGTGAGCAGGAGGTGACGGAGCTGAAGAAGGCCATCGACGAGGAGACCAAGAACCACGAGGCTCAGATCCAGGAGATGAGACAGAGGCACTCCACGGCCCTGGAGGAGGTGTCTGAGCAGCTAGAGCAGGCCAAAAGGGTGGGTGGCTTCACAACAACCGCATGGCCATGTTTAGTCAGAGAGAACTTGGATGAGGTAGTGGAGGTAGTACTTCCTCTGTTTTTAAATGTTTTGTGTTGTCTGAGCATGATTCCTATTGTAATATCTCTTGGTCTGTGTCCAGTTCAAGGTCAACCTGGAGAAGAACAAGCAGAGCACAGAGAGTGCCAACAAGGTGCTGGTCAGTGAGGTAAAGGGGCTGCAGCAGGCCAAGACTGAGTCAGAACACAAGAAGAAGAAGCTGGAGGCCCAGCTCCAGGAGTTCATGGCCCGGGTCACAGAGGGAGAGAAGGGCAAGGGAGAGCTGGCCGACCGCTCCCACAAACTACAGGTGAGAGAGGGCCATTTGCAGTACACACACACGTTAACCTCTGCTGGTGATGGTCTCTCAACTGGGCTGTTTGCTGTGTGTGCAGACGGAGCTGGACAGTGTGTCTGCTCTGCTGGAAGATGCAGAGAGGAAGGGAATCAAGCTGGTTAAAGACACCACTGTCCTGGAGAGTGCTATGCAGGACACACAGGTGAGCTAGACTGGACAACCTCTCATCGGAGAAGAAGACATTATGTGTATCTTAAAGGCCCAGTGCAGACAAAATCTTGTTTTCCTGTCTTTTATATCATATTGTACAACAGCTGATGAAACTAACACTGACCAAATTTGATCATTGTTATTTCCTGATAATTGCATAAATTGTATTTTCAACCAGCAAGTCCTTCTAATCAGCAGGTTTGCATGCGTGGGAGTTTCGGCTTTCCATGGTGACATCGCCATGTGGTAAACTGATTTAATAGACCAATAACAAAGAGATCCAAACCGATTTGCTAATAGCAGCTAGTTTTCAGTTTCCCCCTCCCCACTCCCAGACAGTTCTAGCAAAATTGTTGCTTGAAAAATAGTTTTTTGCTACATTACATTAAGAGGACGTGGCATTCTGTTTCCATGTCAATGTCTCATCTTTGGGATATGGGATTCTGTCTGTCTGTCTCTGTCTGTCTGTCTGTCTCTCTGTCTCTGTCTCTCTGTCTCTGTCTCTCTGTCTCTCTGTCTCTCTGTCTCTCTGTCTCTCTGTCTCTCTGTCTCTCTGTCTCTCTGTCTCTCTGTCTGTCTCTCTGTCTGTCTCTCTGTCTGTCTGTGTAGGAGCTTCTCCAGGAAGAGACACGTCAGAAGCTGAACATGAACAGTCGTATCCGCCAGCTGGAGGAGGAGAAGAGCACCCTGCAGGAGCAGCAGGAGGAGGACGAGGTGGCGCGCAGAAACCTGGAGAAACAGCTGTGCACACTGCAGGCCCAGGTCCGCATAGCACCTTACAGCTTAATTGTATCTATTCAAATAATATTACACATTAACTGCAACACAGATGATATCACCATCACAAGCTACAACCTACTGTAGCCATCCTTCAGTGAGCATCATATCATTATAAACTTTATGCATGTCTAGCTGGTTGAGACCAAGAAGAAGCTGGAGGATGACGTGGGGATGGTGGAGGGTCTGGAGGAGGTGAAGAGGAAGCTGCAGAAGGACATGGAGCTGGCCACTCTGAGGCTGGAGGAGAAGGGCATCGCCTTTGAGAAGATGGAGAAGACCAAGACCCGCCTGCAGCAGGAGCTGGACGACCTCATGGTGGATCTGGACCACCAGAGAACCATCGTCTCCAACCTGGAGAAGAAGCAGAAGAAGTTTGACCAGGTTTGACTGATCACTCTAAGCCATCCATAATGGTAGCTAAATTGGCTTGGTCTTAGAGCACAGTATGGAATGGCATTGTGTAGATAGATGGTGGACATTTTCCCTCTGTAAGTCACTGTTTGTCCTTTGTTGTAGCTGCTGGCTGAGGAGAAGAACATCTCTGCACGCTATGCTGAGGAGAAGGACAGGGCTGAGGCGGAGGCCAGGGAGAAGGAGACCAAGTCCCTGTCTCTGGCCCGGGCTCTGGAGGAAGCTCTGGAGGCCAAGGAGGAGTTTGAGAGACTCAACAAGCAGCTGAGGAGTGAGATGGAGGACCTGATGAGCTCCAAGGACGACGTGGGCAAGAACGTGAGTGTTGCACTGAATACTGGTGTTTTGTTCAGCTGAGGGCAGAATGGTTTGCATCTGTTGTTTTCAGATGGACTGCTCTGCATCCTACAGAAATAAACTAGGTTAAACCTAAACTTTAAAAGCCAGTTCATTCCAATTACCTCATAGTATCTTCTCTACCACTGTCCAGGTCCATGAGTTGGAGAAGTCCAAGAGGACTCTGGATCAGCAGCTGGAGGAGATGAGGACTCAGCTGGAGGAGCTGGAGGACGAGCTGCAGGCCACGGAGGACGCCAAGCTGCGTCTGGAGGTCAACATGCAGGCCATGAAGGCCCAGTACGAGAGAGACCTGGCAGGGCGAGATGACCAGAACGACGAGAAGAAAAGGGCGCTTGTCAAACAGGTGCAAAGAGGACACATTACTTCCATATAAACAAGAATTGTGTGAAAAAATTCCAGGAACAATATGTTGTCATACTCTCAGAGAATGTACACCACCCCCTTCCCCTCCTCTGACCTGGTCTGTCCTGGTCTCCTCAGGTGCGTGAGATGGAGGCAGAGCTGGAGGATGAGAGGAAGCAGAGAGCCCTGGCCGTGGCTGCTAAGAAGAAGCTGGAGATGGACCTGATGGACATGGTGGGACAGATAGAGGGCGCCAACAAGGCCCGTGACGAAGCCATCAAGCAGCTACGCAAATTGCAGGTAATAAACTCACACCGTCTGTAGAACAGACAAGACAAATAAAAAAATATACTATTTATTATTTTTGGTCAATGTGATTTGATCTATCTCCACTTTCTCCCTCAGTCCCAGATGAAAGACTACCAGAGGGAGTTGGAGGACGCCCGGGCCTCTCGGGACGAAATATTCTCCCAATCCAAGGAGAATGAGAAGAAGCTGAAGAGCCTGGAGGCAGAGGTTCTCCAGCTGCATGAGGTACAGTGGGCTGTAGTATTGCTCCCGTCATAACTCTGTGTTTTGGTCGGCTGTTTCCTGTAGTCTAGACTGGCTCATCTTACTGTAAGAAATGGTGACCTGTGTTTGACCTCTGTGTGACCTCTGCCCTGTAGGACCTGGCGGCGTCAGAGAGGGCGCGGCGCCACGCAGAGCAGGAACGGGATGAGCTAGCGGACGAGATCTCCAACAGCACCTCGGGCAAGTCTGCCTTGATGGATGAGAAAAGGAGGCTGGAGGCTCGTATTGCTCAGCTGGAGGAGGAACTAGAGGAGGAACAGGGCAACATGGAGCTGCTCAATGACCGCTTCCGCAAGACCACCATGCAGGTATGAGCCAGGAGGAAACATTTTCAGGTTGCAGACTTGATCATTGTAATCATATTACCCTTGTTCCTGACTTTTAGGGAACAATCCATTATTCAAACCCTACCATAAAAAGTACTCTTATCTCTCTCTCACTTTCCCCTCTCTCCTTCATTCCCTGTTTTCCTCTCTCCACCTCTCTCCTCCCCCAGGTGGACACCCTGACCCTGGAGCTTGTGGCAGAGCGCAGCTTGGCCCAGAAGAGTGAGAATGCGCGCCAGCAGCTGGAGAGGCAGAACAAGGACTTGCGGGCCAAGCTGGGTGAGCTGGAGGGCTCTGTGAAGAGCCGGTTCAAGGCCTCCATCACTGCCCTGGAGGCCAAGATACTGCAGCTGGAGGAGCAGCTGGAGCAGGAGGCTAAGTGAGAAACACAGCAACTCTCTTATAAAAACTCCAAACCTTATTAGACAGGGTGAAATAGGAGACCAAGACTCTTTAGAACAGGCTCAGCCCGTTGGAAGAGAGGTTCTTGAATGTGATCTAAATGTTAATGTGATCAATGTAATGAGTCAAAAGCAATCTTTAGAGATGCACTTGAAGATCTATGACTAACAACCTTTGTTACAGTGCGTTTCCTGTGGTGCTCTAACTGTCCTATGACCTCATTCCTCTGTCCTCCTATCAGGGAGCGAGCAGCGGCCAATAAGCTTGTGAGACGGACAGAGAAGAAGCTGAAGGAGGTGTGCATGCAGGTGGAGGACGAGCGCCGCCATTCCGACCAGTACAAGGAACAGGTGAGGAGCTTGTCACGGATGTTTGGACGTCCCAGATCTTAAAGCTACAATATATTTCATTCTCATTGAAAACAAGTCTAAGAAGCGATAGGTTTGTTCTATGTGCTCTATTTCTATGCTTCCTGTTCTTAAGTTTAGTTTTTGAGTATTTTACTTTCAGTTTTGTACAACAGCTGAAAATATCAATATTTTTGGTTATGGATTCTCTACACAATGACTGCTTGTTATGACTCAAACAGAAATGAGGTGAATTCTGCATAGTGCATTTTTAAGATGTACACAACTAAAGAAGGAATTCTATCCAATTCAGTACAACTTGCAAAGGTGGGCCGGGATTGGATAGGTGTGAAGATTTAGGATTGGAGTCTTTCCTACAGTAGGTTCTTTCCAGTAACCACTGGACCATAGGACTGCTGAGTATTGTAAGTATTAGTATTGACTGTTCATCATTGTTGATGTCTGTTGTGACACCTGGCTGGGTCAGATGGAGAAGGCCAACTCTCGCATGAAGCAGCTGAAGAGGCAGCTTGAGGAGGCTGAGGAGGAGGCCACACGTGCCAACGCCTACCGCAGGAAGCTGCAGAGGGAGCTGGACGATGCAACTGAGGCCAGCGAGGGTCTCAGCCGCGAGGTCAACACACTCAAGAGCCGCCTCAGGTATTTAGAGGCCCACACACACACAAACTCTAAGATTATATTTTTTTCACACAATCAGTTGTGTATATTGGCCAAATTGTGGTCCTCTCCACCTCTCCTGGCCCCATCTGTCCCCTGCAGGCGTGGAGGCCCCATCAGTTTCTCCTCCAGCCGCTCGGGCAGGCGTCAGCTGCAGGTGGAGGGAACATCGCTCGACCTCCTATCCGACGACGAGGTGGAAAACAAGACCACGGACGCCAATGCCAACGAGACGCCAGCGGCTCCCCAACCAGAGTAGAAGCTCTCCCTCCAGCCCACATGCAGCATGGCCTCCGCCCCCATAAACCTTCCTCCTAACCCCAGACACCAGCAGTGGACCCCACTACTCTGCCTTATCCCTCTATGACAAGCTGCAGGGCCAAGCAAATCCATCATCTCCTCCACATGAATATACCGCACATCAAGCCTTGGATTTGTTTTTAACATCAATTGCAGATAAAAGTGCATTTAAATTGCATAGGCGTCTGAGTGTGCATCGGCACTCGAAAACAAATAGCAGGAGTTTACCATAATGATGTTAAGCTACTTCCCTGGAACAGCCATTAGAATCAAACAGCCCTCTAGCTAGAATTAACCACTGTCATTTCAGCTGGTTTACTGGCACACAGGTGGACGACTGCACACAAGTCGGTAAAAACATGTCTTTCATGATTGTACAGTATTGGACCAGGATATGTAAAACAAAGCACAGCATAAGCGAGGGAATTATTTTTAAATGGGAGCCTAAATGATGATCCCACTGAATGTTTTCATCAAAACCACCACCGTCATAGAGATACTGCAATCCACTTAGTTTAGTATAAAAATAACTACGTGAATAACTATTTGGTAGCAGGTTTGTAGTAAATGAGATTGTACCACGCCATGTTGCCTCAGCATTCCCCCCCTATATATATATATATGACCAGCAAAAGACCCTGTTAACTTTACCAATATAACCTTGTCCAATAACCCACCATTTTATATTTGACATATCAATCTACTTTAAGTGGTGTACGATAATGTGTGGAATTAGGTTTGTCAGACTTGGAGCAAAGGCCCTTTTTTTAGAAAGACAGCCCAAATGTGTGCTTGACATACTGCAATATTGCTATGTATAATTCTGCCCATTCAGTTATGTTTTCTGTACCATGTACAAAATGCTTAACTCAAAATGCACAAGATTTCTTTGGCATCTCTTGTCACCATAATATCATTGCATTACAAATGGCTGAAGGATATTAGCATGATTTACAGAAGGGTAATTCATGTTTTATTGAAGTCTTTTTGAGTGTTAGAGCGTTGGTTTTAATTCAGTGGTTCAGGGTAGAGAAATTGATCAATTTGAATATGCACACTTGTGCATATTGTTGATGCCTTGATTGTTAAACATAAATGACAATTTTGTAAATGAGTAAATACATATGAGGCCTTTATTAATTATTTTAAACCAGAACAAATTGGGGGAAAAGGGTTTATCTGTTTCTTTTGAAAGACACTTCTCAATAAAGACATGGGGGGGGGGGACAAGTGTATAGTGTTTGAACCAGTTTCATAGCTTCAGTGTCATATTATAACATAAGCACCTCACCCATCGTGTTGGTGTGAACCAGTGTTATAACAGAATGATTTATGGAGCCTTCTGTCTGCCAGGCAGGAAGTAGGATTTCATTGGGTTCAAAGCTTTAACATCCTGAAGGTTGTTATTATTAGTGGACTGGCTGTTGACCACCAGGTATTCATCATCTCCTTTTATTTCTTGTATTCCTAGACTTTTTTTGTTATTGTTGTAAAAGACCAATAAACATATCCATTATAGAAAAGTGTTTTATTTATTCTGTAATTCTTGTGCAACACGTTGATGTCCTCTTAGTCTTTCCCACAACTACTGTGGGAAAGACTGTCTTCCAAACAGATATGTGACGTATGGTCCATGTTACATTGCCATACATTGGTCCATTACTTCATTGGTGGTTACATTGAAGCCCTGAGGGAGCGCGTAGACTATAGACTGTGCACAGACACACAGTATTATTGTAATATTAACTTTTTCCACTAGGGATTGCCTCTTGTACAGTGCATTCGGAAAGTATTCAGACCCCTTGACTTTTCCCACATTATACGTTACAGCCTTATTCAAAATGGACAAAAAAATGTCAAATCCTTATCAATCTACACACAATACCCCATAATGACGAAGCGCAAACAGGTTTTTAGAAATTCTAGCAAATGTAAACAACATTAAAAACAAAAATACTTGTACATGATTTGGAAAGGCACACACCTGTCAATATAAGGTTACGCAGTGGCATTTCATGTCAGAACAAAAACCAAAGACAGTTTGGCCGCCCAGCCAAACTGAGCAATCGGGAGAAGAGCCTTGGTCAGGGAGGTGAACAAGAACCTGGTGGTCACTCTGACAGAGCTCCAGAGTTCCTCTGTGACGATTGGAGAATCTTCCAGAAGGACAACCATCTCTGCAGCACTCCACCAATCAGGCCTTTATGGTAGAGTGGCCAGACTGAAGCCATTTCTCAGTAAAAGGCACATGACAGCCCACTTGGAGTTTGCTGAAAGGCACCTAAAGACTCTCCGACCATGAGAAACAAGATACTCTGGTCTGATGAAACCAAGATTGAACTCTTAGGCCTGAATGCCAAGCGTCACATCTGGAGGAAACCTGGCACCATTTCTACGGTGAAGCATGGTGGTGGTAGCAACATGCTGTAGGGATGTTTTTCTGAAGCAGGGACTGGGAGACTAGTCAGGATCGAGGGAACGATGAACAGCACAAAGTACAGAGAGATCCTTGATGAAAACCAGCTCCAGAGCGTTCAGGATCTCAGACTGGGGTGAAGGGGTCATCTTCCAATAGGACAATGACCATATGCACACAGCCAAGACAATGCAGGAGTTGCTTGGGGACAAGTCTCTGAATGTCCTTGAGTGGCCCAGCCAGAGCCCAGAGTTGAACCCGATCTAACATCTCTGGAGAGACCTGAAAATAGCTGTGCAGTGATGCTCCCTATCCAACCTGATAGAGCTTGAGAGGATCTCCAGAGAAGACTGGGAGAAACTCCCCAAATGCAGGAGTGCCAAGAAGACTCCGGGCTGTAATCACTGCCAAAGGTGCTTCAACAAAGTACTGAGTAAAAGGTCTGACTACTTATGTAAATGTGATATTTCAGATTTTTGTTTTCTTTATAAATTTGAAAAAAAAATCTAAAAATCTGTTTTTTCTGTTATTATGTGGTATTGTGTATAGATTGATGAGAAGAAAAAAAAATGTAAAATCAATTTTAGAATAAGGCTGTAACTTAACAAAATGTGGAAAAGGTCAAGGGGTCTGAATACTTTCTGAATGCACTGTAGGTACATTTATTCACTACCATGTACAGTAAAGGAAAATAAATTGCACTCGGTCGGTGAGATGTTTTATATTTATATAATTGTAAACATACAGTAGATGGCCTACAGTGGGTACATGCTTTGTGGTGTAGGCGGTTTCCTCTGGTGGTCTAGGGCAGCCTGATGTCCAGGTGGTCTAGGGAAGCCTGATGGTCTAGGGCAGCCTGGTGGTCTAGGGCAGCCTGGTGTCCTGGTGGTTTAGGGAAGCCTGATGTACTGGTGGTCTAGGGCAGCCTGATGTACTGGTGGTTTAGGGAAGCCCGTTACCCTGGTGGTTTAGAGCAGAATTATTCCTTGGTGGTCTAGGGCAGCTTGATGGTGGTCTAGGGCAGCTTGATGGTGGTCTAGGGCAGCTTGATGGTGGTGTAGGGCAGCTTGATGGTGGTGTAGGGCAGCTTGATGGTGGTGTAGGGCAGCCTAATTAGATGAATCTGATGTTTCTTGGTATTGTAGTAGGTGTTACTCCAGGTGGTCCCTGGGCTCTGTGCATCTCCCTGAGTTTTATGATGGGTTCTCCTGGTCCTGAGGGGCCTGGTCTCCTTCCCCTGCTCCACTACAATGAGAAATGACAGGGAGATCTTACGTGTACATACAATGTCTGGAAAATAACACATATAGAGGGATTACAGGTTAAAGATTACACATTCAAGATTACACATTCAACTCTTAATGTGTGGTCAATGAATCATCTTTCTAGCTTTGGTAAACACTTTTTTTTTCTTGATGACTCATTTTTGTGATTGACTCCATTTGTGACATTCTTCTCAAATGTGTGACCTAGAGCCTTACCTGCAGACATAGAACAGGATGTAGGCAGTCTGTGCCCTCGCCCTCAGCACAGTGGCCTCATCTGTCCTCAAAACACTTGCGTCATCCAGGCAGAGCCACCCACTGCCACGGCTGTCCAAAACATCACTGATGTAGTGGCCTGGAGAACAAGGGAGACAGAATAGAGTGTACATTAAGCTTTCAGAATGATGTATGCGTGTGCGTGCGTGCCTGCATACCTGAGTGCCTGCATACCTGTATACATGTTGTCTCCCAGATGTGAGATCACACTTGACAATTTGTAGATATTGTCTGGCTGGTGTCTCTGTAAGGAAACACATTTAATAATAGGATTGTTATTTTGTCTACAGGATAGGGGTGCCTTCTATAACTGCCTTATCTTGATCCGCCCACTATCTCAACTGGATCTAATTATCTGTTATTTATTTATTTCTCTCTCTATATATATATTTCTCTCTATATATATATTTCTCTCTCCTCACCACAGTGACTGCCTGTTGCCCCTTCTCACTGTCAGCTGGTTTCTCTAGCTGGTCAGAGGAAATTGAAGCTGGTGGGGGTATATCAAATATAGTGTAAATACAAACCAAAAAGTGAAGTGGAAACCTATCAACAAATTTACTCTTAACTTCCGACTTGCTTTCCTCAACAGTCCTATTTCATGAGAGGGTGACTCGTTGTTGTGATTGACTCCATTTGTTCTGCATGATGTCAGTAACACAATGTCCTACCTGGTTTATCAAGGGTGCCTTTCGGGGAGTTTGCAGGTGTGTTGTCCATGTTGTTTCTCCCCAGGGAGCTTGCCCTGTGTAAATCGATGGCAATGAAAATCAATCTAGTGTGTGAAAATCCTGGTGTGTGTTGGCTGCTCAATGTGCAATGTCCCCAAACAGAGTGTAAACCAACCTGGCTCCATGCTGGACAGGGGCTGTCTCCCCACATAGGGCTGGGAGGGTCAGTTCTGCAGGGATGGACATGGGATCGTCCACCTTCTCTGGCTCCCAGTTGCCTGCAGTAAACCGCTTAATATGAAGCATTAGGACCCTGCTCAGAGACAGACGGACAGGCAGGCATTTACACACACACACACACACACACACACACACACACACACACACACACACACACACACACACACACACACACACACACACACACACACACACACACACACACACACAGACAGACAGACAGACAGACAGACAGACAGACAGACAGACAGACAGACAGACAGACAGACAGACAGACAGACAGACAGACAGACAGACAGACAGACAGACAGACAGACAGACAGACAGACAGACAGACAGACAGACAGACAGACAGACAGACAGACAGACAGACATTCACAAAGACGGGATGAACAGGCAGGCATTCACACAGACAAAGGAATCAGTCTTGTACTCAAATCAATAATCCAGTTTGGTGAGTTAGATCAGGATTGTCAATTGTAATCTGAGATGATGATGGGGGTACTCACCGGGGCAGCGTGAGGAAGTGCCTAGTCACAGTTGCCATGCTGCCTGAGCACACCCTGCATGTACACTCTAACGCAGATGGCTAGGTGACAAAGCATAGCAATACAATTATGAACATTATGACATTAATGATAGTGTTCCTTGACATACTAACTCTTGGTTTAAGCTAAGTGCTGACCTTAAAGTAGAGGTCCAGGCTGTGTGGCAGGTCATGGCTCAGGCTCAGTGACAGGTGATTATAATCCTCCTGACCATAAACTATAACTCCACAGCTTCAGAAGTACGGAGAGAAATGCATCAGCTATCCAACACAAACCTTTTGATCCCTCTTCACACTATCGTAATGCTTTACCTCTGTATCCTGCATGTTATGCTGACATTAAACCTCCTCACAAATGTGATGACGACATCAAGGTACACCGTATACAAATGACAGCTGTTACCTGGTGCAGGTACGGGAAGTCTTCAGCTTGAATTCTAACTGCTTCACGGGGCAGGTGTATGGCTCTGGTGAGCCCTTTAATGCCATACCCTCCTCCTTCAGCTGTAAGAGGAGGAGCACCACACATTCATGGGCATCCTAAGAGAAGAATGGGAAAGAAGCAGAAAATACATCAACAACTACAACTGAAACGGAGCTGAGGAAAAACACTGTCACGTGTCCCAGGTTTATTGTTAAGTGAGTCTTTTAGCATATAATATCTTACCTGTTCATCGTCGTCCTCATAGTCCTCATTGACAACGGAGAGACAGCGCTTGACTGTTTGAAGGATTTTCTTCTTTTCCTTTTTCTTAGCATTGACAGAGCCTCCAGAAAGCCTGGCCTGATGTAACTCAGCAAAGCAGCTTTGGAGGGAGACAAAGAGCATGCATTCAGGTTTCGCTGTCTCACTTTGGCCACAGATTAGCTCTGTGCTTCTACTTTAGCTGATTCCTGATTGTGACAGGAAATCACCTCTGGTGTTAATCAGTAGCTGAGTTGGGTGTGGTTTTATCTTAAAAATTATATGAGGCACTAAGAGTGTACGAAAGAGAGTATACACACACATACACACACACACACACAAACATACATACTGAACAAAAATATAAATGCAACTCGTGAAGTGTTGGTCCCAAGCTTCATGAGCTGGAATAAAAGATCCCATACATTTTCCATATGCACAAAAACCTAATTTCTCTCAAATTTTGTGCACAAATTTGTTTACATACCTTTTAGTGTGAATTTATCCGTTGCCAAGAAGCTGATTAAACAGCATGATCATTACACAGGTGCACCTTGTGCTGAGAACAATAAAAGGCCACTCTAAAATGTGCAGTTTTGTCACACAACACAATACCACAGACATCTCAGGTTTTGAAGGAGCGTGCAATTGGCATGCTGACTGCAGAAATGTCCGCCAGAGAATTGAATGTTCATTTCTACACCATAAGCTGCCTCCAACATCGTTTTAGAGAATTTGGCAGTACATCCAACCGGTCTCACAACTGCAGACCACGTGTAACCACACAAGCCCAGAACTGCCACATCTGGCTTCTTCACCTGCGGGATCATCTGAGGGGGTGCTGAGGAGTATTTCTGTCTGTAATATAGCCCTTTTGTGGGGAAATCTCATTCTGATTGGCTGGGCCTAGCCCCCCAGTGGGTGGGCCTATGCCCTCCCAGCCCCACCCATGGCTGCGCCCTTGCTCAGTTGTGAAATCCATAGATTATAGCCGAATGAATTTATTTCAATAGACTGATTTCCTTATATGATCTGTAACTGAGTAAAATCTTTGAAATTGTTGCATGTTGCATTTATATTTTTTATTTAGTATACATCCAGTACATACATACATACATACATACATACATACATACATACATACATACATACATACATACACACACACACACACACACACACACACACACACGCACGCACGCACGCACGCACGCACGCACGCACGCACGCACACACACACACACACACACACACACACACACACACACTTTCATACATACCACAGGAGGTTGATGACGGGTTCGTGGTAATGGCTGGAGCGGAATCAGTGGAATGGTATCAAATACATCAAACATATGGTTTCCATGTGTTTGATGCCATTCCATTTGCTCTGTTTCAGACATCATTACGAGTCGTCCTCCCCTCAGCAGCCTCCACTGATACATACATTGAGGCGGAACTTGTGTACTGTAACTATAAGCATCTAGGTGGGTGGGTCAGTGTGTGTACAGCTGGGACAGGAGGGTGAGAGCGAGGCTGTATACCATAGCAGTTTAGAGGAGGGGTAGGAACTCCAGGTGTCCTGCTGTCTCAGGATGTCTCTACAAAATGCTGGCAGCCCCAGCAGGCACTGCAGAGCAGAGTTCATGAAGCAGGTGTTGCCAATATTAGGCAACCTGTGGGAAAGAAGCCATCAGTTACACACTAATATCTGAACTGTGGACCAAAGGTAAACTAATGAATGGATTTGTAAGGCATGAATGCAAGATAACTCTGAGTACCACACATAATTATTTTAAACAAAAAGAGGAGCTCAGAGATAAGAGTAGGTGTGTGTGTGTGTGTGTGTGTGTGTGTGTGTGTGTGTGTGTGTGTGTGTGTGTGTGTGTGTGTGTGTGTGTGTGTGTGTGTGTGTGTGTGTGTGTGTGTGTGTGTGTGTGTGTGTGTGTGTGTGTGTGTGTGTGTCTTTTACCCAAGGAGCTTGGTGTTGTCTTCACCCTCGCCTGTGCAGCTCTGCTCCCCCAGCTGGGTGCTACTCTTACTGAACAGGTTGCGGAGGCGGGCCATGGCGTCCCGAGACCTGACCAATGGCCTGGAGGAAGAGAGACAGGGTAGAGGCCTCAGTAGCAGTAGCTCAACACCAATCGGTCTGTTTGAACACTGTTTTAATGTACAGGCAATACAGATATTCGTTACCATGTCATAGTGTGAGTGACAACTCTTATGTAGAGTCGAGTGAGATGAAGGTGGCAATTGTCTACAGTACTTACCTCTCCAAGGAGACAGAGGAAGCCCTCAGGTCAATGGAGGCCTCTGCAGAGAGAGACCAAGAGACGGACAGCGGTAAAAGAGAAGATTTGTCAAAGATGAATTGAGAAAAATAGCACCAACAAATGGCACCCGTTTACAGACCTGCGATGCCAGCAAATTGGGGTACCATTCTCTTTGTCTGTGGAACAACTGCCCCCACCTCTTTGACCTCAGAGCTCATAAGATCTCTGTAAAGACACACAGACATATGCATTAGGTTAGCTATATTACATTGGCTTTTTCATTTCAATTCAATGGTGTTGGTTGGCATGAAATTTGATATCAGGCTGCAGTACCTGGCAGTCTCACTGTCTTTGTTGGTCTCTCCATGGTGTTCAAGGGGGTTTGGAGAGGAGGACTGGGGGGGCAGGGGAGGAGACATGGGTTGGGGAGGAAGGGCAGGCAGGACTGGGGGGAGTGGCAGAGGAGGATGACTGAGTTGAGACAGCCAGGGGAACACAGGAAGCACTAAAATGGGAGGAGGTCTGTGATCCTTCCTCTGAAGAAGAAGAAGAGGAAGAGGAAGAGAGAGATGACATGTGGAGAGAGGAGAGGGAAGAGAGGCTGAAGAACTCGGAGAGAGTGGAAGGGGATCTGGCAGGGGATCCGGGGGGTGAGGGGGGGAGAGGGGGATGGAATGCCAATTGGTGTTCGGCCAGACAAGGGGTCGAGGGGCGTCAGAGATGTTGTAGACGGTTTCAAATGGATAAAAGAGGGAAAGGAAGAATCAAGTTGGTGGTGATCCTTTACGTTCTTCTTCTCCCGATTTTTCCAAACTGATGCAGCTACCATGCTGGCATCCGATGGTGTCAGTTTGGGTGGGATTGGGAACGCCGATGGACAGCTGCTCCCAATCCCGAGGCGAACTCTGCACTTCTTTTTCTGTTTGGAGAAACATTATATAGCTAATATAGTACATAAAAATGTATATTAAAATATATTTCTTGCTTCACAACAGAACTTGTTACATTTGAACTTGCAGCAAAGGTCAAACCAAACCACATGATCTGACCATAAAATATAGAACTCGTCACCCAATCATATTGAATTCTGTATCATAGACTAACAAATAGCAAAAATACATGTTAATAAAAATAAAACCATTGTAACCATACAGTTACACCCTCTGTCCCACATCCTGCCATTTGGGACACATAAATAGACAATGAAACAACTAGGAATAGCTGAAAAGAATATAATATACTCTAAATTGTAACAGAATTAGATCAATTCTAGCCCAGAATAGACATATACCTTTTTACAGCAACACAAACATCCCATTTCAGTGTATTTGTAGACTATGCCTTATTTTGCAGAACATCAAAATATGTTGCCTATTTCACATTGTGATGTCATAAACCAAATTATGATGCGCCTGACTACGCGTTACCAGGGCAAATAGCCAATTAATCACACACACCAAAATGTTGAAAAATAATTTACAAAATGTAATGACCGTCTATTCAGAGTTATTCTTATTTAATAAAATATACAAAATAACTAGGTTCTTGCCAATACACATGTTTTTTTATTGAGAAAACATTAGGTTATCTTTCTCCCACGCTCCCTGGGCCACTGACGCGTGATTGTATGAGAAGAAGCTAGGACATTCGAAGTAACATTACTGTCTAATCAGAATCAAAATAACTTTTATTGGCCAAGTGGCCTACATTCACACATTCACAGAAATTGACTCAATGAATTGGTGCTGCCATTAATAGACAAATGTACATACACATTTACAGCCTGTACAATATACAGCAAACATAAAACATATTTATTAGCTTCTATCTTCTTAAGATACTTTAGAGTAACATTTTATTATGGAAAGTAAAATGCCCATTTCACTTCAGTTGACGCTGATCTGATACAGATCGAACGTAGTTTTGCAATGGTTGTTAGGAGGAGCTTTGAAAAAGAAAAGGAGAGCTGCACACTCATAGCGCAGACTCAATAATTTAATAACCTAATATCCAACGTTCCGACCGACAAGCTGTCTTCATCGGCGTATACTGTTAGGAGCACCTTAACACAGATGGATCTATTAATCTCTGACCGTACCTCATTGAAAAAGGTGCCACTCTGCATAGTGACTGTAAACTAAACTAAAATACTAACGTTAGTACATGTATTGTATATTTGTTGTTCTGTAAACCCAGTTGGTCGTCACCGCACCTGTCACAACTGTCAACAGATCATGACATAAATGCAAAGCATCATTTGTTCTCGCAGAGTAGATTGTAGTTCCTACTACCACCTGGATAAACTGGCACCACAGGTGTGTGATTACACCGGGATATTCATATGATTGACTAGTTAGTGGTTGTAGCTCTCAGACTCAGAGAGCGCTCGATGCTGCAAGTTGGGCAGCAAACCGTTACACTGCACCTACTTCTGAGTTTGGTGTCATCAAAGATGGCGATTTGCTGAGTGCTCATGGACACATCTCATGGTCATGGATAAATATGATCTTGCTTGAACTTGTGGTTATATTTGGGGTTTAATGTCATTTCTGTTTTACTTTTGAATATTTTAAAACACAGCTGCAATTGAAGCGCAAGGGGGAAACAGCGTTAGCTACCGCAACAATGCAAATCACGTTAAAAACACTGCAACAGCAGACCATTCAAATTGACATAGACCCAGATCAAACGGTAAGTGCCCATTTGTTCATAATAATGCCAGCTGTGTGCGTTTTATCTAGCCCGCTTGGCTAACTATCCTTTTTTGTTATTTGCACGAAAGACCAAATGAATTGGTCCCAGATTGTTATCAATTCGGAAAATACAACTAACAGGCTAACGCTAGCTAGCTAGATGTCATTGACACCCCTAGCATTAGCGAACTAGCTAGTTCTTAGCTAGTTAGCTTGCAAGCTAATGTGTGTCAAATTGCTAACCCAATGTTGAGTCTAATTTTTAGCTAGCTATGTAAGTTATTATCCGCTAAAACATCAGTTAGCTTGCTACATGACTAGCTAACGTTAGCTAAAACTAAAGTGATGAGGGATAACTAACTATCTAGCGTTAGCTAGACAACGTAGCCATATTACTAGCTAGCTAGCTATCTATTTTAGTTATTGGTGATGCATGTCCAGTTGGATGATTAATTATCAATATTCTAGCAGACATTTACTATCTGGGTCATAAAGAGTGAAAATAGCTAGCTAGCTAAGTTACATCATGTAAGGTAAACAATGTAAAAAGTTGGGCAATTCTTACAGTCAGTGTTAGCGAGCAACTTTTGGGTCGCACTGTGTTTAACAATTAAAGCAAGGCTGAAAAGCTTCTTTTTGGTTTCTACAGGTGAAGGCATTGAAGGAGAAGATAGAAGCAGAGAGGGGAAAAGATAACTTCCCAGTGTCTGGACAGAAGCTCATATATGCTGGCAAAATCCTGCAAGATGATACACCTATTAAAGACTACAAAATTGACGAGAAGAATTTTGTTGTAGTTATGGTATCTAAGGTACATTTCTCGACTCCATTTGACTTGGACTCTTAATGAGCTGCACCAGCATGTTTTGGGGTTACATGATTGTCTACATAGATAACAGTAATAGCCTGTTTATATCTCCTCTGGATCTAGGCAAAGTCTTCCACAGCTGCTTCAACACCTTCCTCAGAGGCACCCAAGGCTCCTGTCCAGGACTCTGGGTCCTCGTCGTCTGCGGGCCCGGCCCCTGCAGCCATCCCTATCCCCCCAGAGGAGCCCACACCTACAGTCGCAGAGCCCCCAGCTCCAGCCAGGTAGGCAGACTGAAGACAGCCGTAGAACTGATATTAACTTATGATTTGGTAGACAGTCTGCCAAATTGGAGAGAGTAATAAAGTAAGCTTGAGGCCTGTTCAGGAGGGTGGAGCGTTATAGAACTCTTTGCATAGACACATTTTGTGTAGGACAACTATGACCTAAACATCATGCAACATTTATTACATTTCTATCTGCAACATTTTGTACTTTTTTCATCTTACTGAATACACCCCCTGTAAGTCTCTGTAGCTCAGTTGGTAGAGCATGGTGTTTGCAACTCAAGGATAGTGGGTTCATTTCCCGGGACAACCCATACGTAAAATGTATGCACACATGACTAAGTCGCTTTGGATAAAAGCGTCTGCTAAATGGCATATATTATTTATGGCCACAATATACCACTGAATGGGTTGACTGGATTTTTGACCCTGTCGTTCTGTTTGCAGCTCAGACCTCAGTGTGGAGGTTCAGGGGGGAGATGCCTCCTCTGCCTTGGGTGAGTGATGGACTTTGACCTGGCTATGTGAATAATCCATCAGTGTGGAATGTATCTGCTGTGTTGTTAGATTGATGATAGCATGTAGTAAGGGCATGAGGATTTGTAAGATGCCTTCTAGCAGCTATGGGTTTGTGTGTGTAAATATTGTCCATTGTAACTCTGGTAAATAGTTAACAACTTGTTTCTTTTGGTCAGTGACAGGAGCGGAGTATGAGACCATGCTGACAGAGATCATGTCTATGGGTTATGAGAGGGAGAGCGTGGTAGCTGCTCTCCGGGCCAGCTTCAACAACCCCCATCGGGCCGTGGAGTACCTCCTCACTGTGAGAGCCGTCAACACACCACACAACTACCTAGGATACACAATACTGTGCAACCAGGCACCATACACCATGACTCTGCAAAATGACATTGAACAATAGCCCCAAAAAATACCATGAATGTAAAATTACACTGTACAGCATGGCACCATATTTGATGAAACTTTAACATGGCAGCATGTACAATGTGCTGAGTATTTGCTGCTGTGTGTTTCCAGGGCATTCCTAGCAGTCCGGTCCAAGAGACTAATCCCCCAGCACAGCTTCCTGCATCTGCCCGCACAGGCACAGAGACCCCTACTGTAGCTGAGGGTGAGTCCATCTGCCTATATCTCTGCTAAAGCTAACTCTCTCTCCTCTGCTCTCATCCTTCTAGACCTATCGGCTGCCTTCGATACTGTGAACCATCAGATCCTCCTCTCCACCCTCTCCGAGTTGGGCATCTCCGGCGCGGCCCACGCTTGGATTGCGTCCTACCTGACAGGTCGCTCCTACCAGGTGGCGTGGCGAGAATCTGTCTCCTCACCACGCGCTCTCACCACTGGTGTCCCCCAGGGCTCTGTTCTAGGCCCTCTCCTATTCTCGCTATACACCAAGTCACTTGGCTCTGTCATAACCTCACATGGTCTCTCCTATCATTGCTATGCAGACGACACACAATTAATCTTCTCCTTTCCCCCTTCTGATGACCAGGTGGCGAATCGCATCTCTGCATGTCTGGCAGACATATCAGTGTGGATGACGGATCACCACCTCAAGCTGAACCTCGGCAAGACGGAGCTGCTCTTCCTCCCGGGGAAGGACTGCCCGTTCCATGATCTCGCCATCACAGTTGACAACTCCATTGTGTCCTCCTCCCAGAGCGCTAAGAACCTTGGCGTGATCCTGGACAACACCCTGTCGTTCTCAACTAACATCAAGGCAGAGGCCCGTTCCTGTAGGTTCATGCTCTACAACATCTGCAGAGTACGACCCTGCCTCACACAGGAAGCGGCGCAGGTCCTAATCCAGGCACTTGTCATCTCCCGTCTGGATTACTCCAACTTGCTGTTGGCTGGGCTCCCTGCCTGTGCCATTAAACCCCTACAACTCATCCAGAACGCCGCAGCCCGTCTGGTGTTCAACCTTCCCAAGTTCTCTCACGTCACCCCGCTCCTCCGCTCTCTCCACTGGCTTCCAGTTGAAGCTCGCATCCGCTACAAGACCATGGTGCTTGCCTACGGAGCTGTGAGGGGAACGGCACCTCAGTACCTCCAGGCTCTGATCAGGCCCTACACCCAAACAAGGGCACTGCGTTCATCCACCTCTGGCCTGCTCGCCTCCCTACCACTGAGGAAGTACAGTTCTCGCTCAGCCCAGTCAAAATTGTTCGCTGCTCTGGCCCCCCAATGGTGGAACAAACTCCTTCACGACGCCAGGACAGCGGAGTCAATCACCACCTTCCGGAGACACCTGAAACCCCACCTCTTTAAGGAATACCTAGGATAGGATAAAGTAATCCTTCTCACCCCCCTTAAAAGATTTAGATGCACTATTGTAAAGTGGCTGTTCCACTGGATGTCATAAGGTGAATGCACCAATTTGTAAGTCGCTCTGGATAAGAGCGTCTGCTAAATGACTTAAATGTTAAATGCTATAGTATTACATCTACTGTACAGTTAATTCTGGAAATGCTTTTAGACCCCTTGACTTTTTCCATGTTTTGTTACGTTACAGCCTTAATCTGAAATGGATTAAATGTTTTTTTTCCCCCTGATCAATCTACACACAATAGCAAGCAAAAACTGGATTTTAATAAATACAATAAAAAGATCACATTTACATACAGTTGAAGTCTGAAGTTTACATACACCATAGCCAAATACATTTAAACTCAGTTTTTCACAATTCCTCACATTTAATCCTAGTAAAGTTCCCTGTTTTAGGTCAGTTAGGATCACCACTTTATTTTAAGAATGTGAATTATCCAAATAATAGTAGAGATTTATTTAAGCTTTTATTTCTTTCATCACATTCCCAGTGGGTCAGGAGCTTACATGCACTCAATTAGTATTTGGTAGCATTGCCTTTAAATAGTTTAACTTGTGTCAAACGTTTCGGGTATCCTTCCACAAGCTACCCACAATAAGTTGGGTGAATTTTGAACCATTCCTCCTGACAGAGCTGGTGTAACTGAATCAGGTTGGTAGGCCTCCTTGCTTGCACACACTTTTTAAGATCTGCCTACACATTTTCTATGGGATTGAGGTCAGGGCTTTGTGATGGCCACTCCAATACCTTGACTTTGTTGTCCTTAAGCCATTTTGCCACAACTGTGGAAGTATGCTTGGGGTCATTGTCCATTTGGAAGACCCATTTGTGACCAAGCTTTAACTTCCTAACTGATGTCTTGAGATGTTGCTTCAATATATCCACGTAATTTTCCTTCTAATGAAGCCATCTTTTTTGTGAAGTGCACCAGTCCGTCCTGCAACAAAGCACCCCCACAACATGATGCTGCCACCCCTGTGCTTCACGGTTGGGATGGTGTTCTTTGGCTTGCAAGCCTCCCCCTTTTTCCTCCAAACATAACAATGGTCATTATGGCCAAACAGTTATTTTTTTGTTTCATCAGACCAGAGGACATTTCTCCAAAAAGTATGATCTTTGTCCCCATATGATCTTTGTCCCCATGGGGGTTTTGGAGCAGTGGCTTCTTCCTTGCTGAGCAGCCTTTCAGGTTATGTCGATGTAGGACTCTTTTTACTGTGGATATAGATACTTTTGTACTGGTTTCCTCCAGCATCTTCACAAGGTCCTTTGCTGCTGTTCTGGGATTGATTTGCACTTTTCGCACCAATGTACATTCATCTCTAGGAGACAGAACGCGTCTCCTTCCTGAGCGGTATGACGGCTGCGTGGTCCCACCTCCAATTGACTCAAATTATGTCAATTAGCCTATCAGAAGCTTCTAAAGCCATGACATAATTTTCTGGAATTTTCCAAGCTGTTTAAAGGCACAGTCAATTTAGTGTATGTAAACTTCTGACCCACTGGAATTGTGATACAGTAAAATAATCTGTCTGTAAACAACTGTTGGAAAAATGACTTGTGTCATGCACAAAGTAGATGTCCTAAACGACTTGACAAAACTATAGTTTGTTAACAAGACATTTGTGGAGTGGTTGAAAAACGAGTTTTAATGACTCTAACCTAAGCATATGTAAACTTACATTTACATTTACATTTAAGTCATTTAGCAGACGCTCTTATCCAGAACTTCCGACTTCAACTGTAAGTATTCCTCAGAACTTTGTTGAAGCACCTTTGGCAGCGATTACAGGATAAGTAATCCTTCTCACCCCCCCCGCCCCCTTTAAGATTTAGATGCACTATTGTAAAGTGACTGTTCCACTGGATGTCATAAGATGAATGCACCAATTTGTAATAAGAGTGTCTGCTAAATGACTTAAATGTAAATGTCTTCTTGGGTATAACGCTACTGTCATCTTGTTGGAAGGTGAACCTTCACCCCACTCCTGAGGTCCTAACCTGCTCCAGAGCGCTCTTCATCAAGGATCTCTCTACTTTGCTCTGTTCGTCTTTCTCTTGATCCTTACTAGTCTCAAAGTCCCTGCCGCTGAAAAATACCCCCACGGCATGATGCTGTCACCACCATGCTTCACCGTAGGGATGGTGCCAGGTTTCCTCCAGATGTGACGCTTGGCATTCAGGCCAAAGAGTTCAATCTTCATTTCTTCAGACCAGAGAATCTTGTTTTTCATGGTCTGAGAATCCATTAGGTGCCTTTTGGCAAACTCCAAGTGGGCTGTCATGTGCCTTTTACTGAGTTGTGGCTTCCGTCTGGCCACTCCACCACAAATGCCTGATTAGTGGCGTGCTGAAAAGATGGTTGTACTTCTGGAAGATTCTCCCATCTCCACAGAGGAACTCTGGAGCTCTGTCAGTGACCATCGGTTTCTTAGTCACCTCCCTGACCAAGGCCCTTCTCCTCCTATTGCCCAGTTTGACCGGGCTGCCAGCTCTAGGAAGAGTCTTGTTGCTTCCAAACTTCTTCCATTTAAGAATGGAGGACACTTTGTTATTGGGGACCTTCAATGCTGCAGAACTTGTTTGGTACTTGTCCCCAGATCTGTGCCTCGACACAATCTTGTCTTGGAGCTCTACGGACAATTCCTTTGACCTCATGGCTTGGTTTTTGCTCTGACATGCACTGTCATCTGTGGGACCTTATCTAGACAGGTGTATGCCTTTCTAATCAAGTTGTAGAAAAATCTCAAGGATGATCAATGGAAAGTGGATGCACCTGAGCTCAATTTCAAGTCTCATAGCAAAGGGTCTGAAATATAATACCGTAATTGCTGGACTATTAAGCGCACCTGAATATAAACCGCACCCACTGAATTATTAAAAAATATGTATTTTGTACATAAATACGCCGCACATGTCTATAAGCCGCAGGTGCCTACCGGTACAATGAAACAAATTAACTTGGTCACCATCTTCCTCCTCCTGTGCACTGAAACCACTGAAGTCATCTCCTTCGGTGTCGGAGATGAATAACCTCAGAATTGCTTCATCTGATGTTGGATCGTTTTTTTATTGTCGCTCTCATCACTTTCATCCGGAGGCAAATACCCCGCTGAGCTCATGCTGCCCCTTCAACACGCAGCAGTCCAGCCTTTCGAAACCCGTTGATGATAGTGGATTTTTTGACAATGCTCCACGCTGTCAGGACCCACTGGCAGACTTGACCATAAGTTGCTCTTCGCATGCGGCCCGTTTTAGTGAAGGATTTCTCCCCACTTGTCATCCAAGACTCCCACTGAACAAGGAGTGCCACCTTAAATGCACGATTTACACTGATGTCGAGTGGCTGCAAATACTTTGGGCCATCTGCTTTTCTTCCCTCTGAACGCCTTTGTTGTCTTTTTGCACTGAGTCAGTTCCTCACGCTGCTGTTTCCAACGTCTTATCATCGACTCATTAAGGCCAAGCTCCCGTGCAGCAGCTCTCTTTCCTTTTCCAACAGCCAGATCGATCGCCTTCAACTTGAAAGCTGCATCATGCATTTCTCCGTGTCTTTGCCATGAGGGTGACAAAATTACTATCGTAATCAGAATGATGGGATGTTTGAGCGCGCTCGATTTTACGTCACATTATGTGCCGGTGCTCAGTTATTTTGGCGGCGGGAAAAATCCGTAAATTAGCCGCGTCATTGTATAAACCGCGAGATTCAAAGCGTGGGAATAAAGTAGCGGCTTATAGTCCGGAAATTACGGTAGTTTATTTTTAAAACATTTGCAGAAAAATTCTAAAACCTGTGGAGAGTGATGAGGAAAACATTTAATCAATTTTAGAATATGGCTGTAACACAACATGTGGAAATACTCAAGGGGTCTGAATACTTTCCAAATGCACTGCATATCAGATGAGATTGTTGGAAAGATGGGCATGGTTTATGTGCATTTTCCCTAGTAAGTGTTGTATCTATATCTACTGTATGTATCAACGGGTTCTCTTCTGTAAATATTCTGTTTGTGTTGCAGGAGAAAACCCTCTGGAGTTCCTGCGTTCCCAGCCTCAGTTCCAGAGCATGAGGCAGGTGATCCAGCAGAACCCCTCACTGCTGCCAGCTCTGCTCCAACAGCTGGGCCGGGAGAACCCACAGCTCCTACAGGTAACGCACATATACCATGCACTACACACTGATGGCACCACCACTCATACTAGCTTGCGTCACACACTCCCTATAGTGACACCTCCCAAGTTTTGTGATTTCACAACGTATGTTCTGCCTATTGCTGTCTACCTATCTTTCCCTATTGATAAAAATCAACAACAGCAAATCAGCCAGTACCAGGAGCTGTTCATCCAGATGCTGAATGAGCCGGCGGGGGAGGTAGGAGACGTGCCTGAGGTGGGGGACCTGGGTGCTGCAGTGGAGGAGGGAGCTCCAGTCAACTACATTCAGGTCACACCTCAGGAGAAAGAAGCCATCGAGAGGGTGAGGGGAGCTAAAGACCTCAAAATGCACTGTTTAGGGCATAAGATGGCTTAAACTCACAAGAAGACTAGCTAAGAAATGCATACATTGTGACCTTTCTGGTGAGAAATAGTAATGAAATGTTTTTTTCTCTCTCCTGTCTCAGTTAAAAGCGTTGGGTTTCCCCCGAGGCGCTGGTGATCCAGGCCTACTTTGCTTGTGAAAAGAACGAGAACCTAGCGGCCAACTTCCTCCTGAACCAGGGCTTTGAGGATGAATGAGAGGCGCTGGCCTGCCCTCCTCTCCAGCCCAGCACAAGGACTTCACCCCACTGTAGAGCAACGATCTTCAGGTTATTTCAGAGGGAGGGGGGGGGGTTATTAGTGGGGGGGGGGGGGGGGGTCTTACAAGCTACACAAAGTATATGTTGATCTAAGGGTGAAAGAGGAATAATGAGATCCACTTGAATTCCAATGGAATGTGTGGGATTTGTTTAGGGCAGATAGATGTATATTGAGATTTTAGAAGAGCTTTGGGAATGGGAAGGAGGGGGCTGAAGGCTTTGCGGAGTGTGTGCGTGTGTACATGTCTGTGTGTACAGGTGGATGCCATTCAATTAAGGTGCAAAGTCATTGATATGCATATCTAAGCTTGTTAATGATGTAGCTGGTTGTAATGGAAGCACATTCTCCTTGATGCACTTCTACAATGTTGGTGTATTGAGGGGAAAGGGAAACTAAACAGACGGTCATGAAGAGTCCTCTTGTGGTCTGTTCACTTGATTGCACCAGTCCCTCACATTTCCTTTGCCATTCAAAAACCAACCACATGGCAAAACACATTTCTCATCCCATGATATTGTCATATAGGCAAGTACATTTCACCAGTGGCCAGGCTAAGTTATATATGGGGTCCCCTCACACCTCAAAGCTAGCGCTTTTAGTTCTCACTCAGATATCCATGATCTCTTTGGGTGTGGAAATGCTCAACATCCTGAGTAAATCGAGTGGTATAGAACAACCAAAATGACAAATGGGTGTGTGTGTGTGTGTGTGTGTGTGTGCTCACAGAACCGGACAGGTACATTACTGTCTGGATATGTGTCTGAAAATTAGGTTTTGCTGAAAGGTGCACAGTCCTCTCTAGTGTTACATCTCTGATGAGCTGACCAACGCTGACCTTACCTTTACATATAATCCTCTGAAGAGGGGAAGAGAGAGCTGGCAGGGACCAGTCCTGGGATGCTGGAGTTACTCAATTACCTCTTTCCCAAGGCTGAGGAGTAGACACACCACCTTTCTCATAGGATCTGATTAATAGTACACACAAAGGGCAGCTCAAATACAACGGGACCAGCTGGTCATGAGACACTAAGGGCTGGATTCAGCCCGTATCGTGTAAAAATGTAAGGGTAATTCCCTGTTGAGCCGACGTATGCAGCATTTACCATGAATGCAGTCTTGGCGACTGTGAGAACATTGCCTTTAAATTGTCAATAGCGCTATAAAGCGGATATTCAGCACTACGGATTGAATAGAGCCCAAAATGTCCAGTAAGAACAAGGGTCCACATGAAGGTTGTCCGTATAAAGTCTTTATTAAAACCAGGACCCAGTCATAACCAATCATTGTCATCATCCACAGCCTGAATGAGCCTATTCAGACTATTCAACAGTCTTTAGTGATGAGGTGAATCTGAAGTTTAAACTGGCTATCGCCTAGCTTTAACCACCTGTTTCCAACTGAGATAGTAAAACATGAGGCTTGGTTGACACATGCCTTATTACACTAAGGATTCTCAGTGTTTTGAGATGTTGCTATTGTGGGTTTTCTGAGGGAACGGAGGGTACCAAGAAATGTGTGGTTTTCTCTTTAACTTAACATGGCAGGAGTTTAATGGGTCTGTGAAGAGATGAGCTTTTATGAGTTTGGATTGAACAGATGTATTCAAATGTATTGACTCCTTTGCACAGAATTTCCTGTTTTCTCTTTTCAAAACTGGTTGAATGGCTATTTTTTTACCCTGCAGGCACCTTCAACTTGCCACAAGTAAGATCAATTACACTCAAACCAAATTCATTGTGCATTTAGTTCAGGCCATTTTGGACTTAAGTGAAAAATTTCAGCTTTGATTTATTTATTGGACCTTTGAAACAAATACACATGTGAACAAAGTTTTCAATCTCAACCTATTTTAAAGGAATAGTGAATAGTGATCATGACAATATGTTTGACTGCATCTGTTTTTGTGAACATGGCTTTCACTGACACTGGCATTTTACAGCATCGACATGGTCTGCAACAATGCTCAGCTTCATTAAACATCAATATATCATGGCTTCTTATGTTTTATTTCATGCCAAACACTCCCGTATGCACCACATTCTTGGTCTGGACAATGAATGAGGCCAACTGAAATGAAACTCACTTTGTAATCCATAAGATCAAGTTATTACAGGAAATGTCATTTATACACACTCAGGTTCAAGTCCAGGCATTTCAGTATCATGTGGGAATGAGTAGTGCTACTCCTGTGGACTTGACCCTCCATTATCAGTATTGGTAAGTAGATTTTCTGATAAGCAGTGAAACTATTTTGGCCTCTTACCCCACTCTATAACATGATGCAACTCTAGGGTTCTCATCCCCAGCACAGGCAAACCACCTAACCAATCAAACAGCAATCTGAAAATAAGCAGACAGAAACAGGTGAGTTACAGTCAAGAACATCCTTTTATTCAAGTGTTGCTCTTTTCAAACTGTTTTTATTATTATGGAAAAGAAACTGTAATTAACACATGCATTTCACCATGGGCTCTGGGAGGTGTATTCCTGAGGGAGGGAAGCTGCACTGAGGGGTGCGGTGGGAGCTTAGGGGGTGGGGGCAAGGCCAGCTGGGGGTCCACTCTACTAAACATGGCCCTACACACTTTAAAAAATAAACCCAAAGGAAAATAAAAAAAATGGAGGGCCAGGGAGAGACAGCTCTCTGGTGCTACAGGGCAAGATAGGTAGGGACCAACGTTCTGCCCAAGCAAAGCACACACTGAAACCTGTCACTCTGGCTTCTCGACTGGCGCTTTACTTGTCAAGGCTAATACTGCTGCTGGCTGCAATCACTTACAATAAAAACGTGCATATTCTTGTAGGAAACAAGTTGGCCCTCTATCAAGCCCACTCTTGATTTTGCTGGTGGAATTTCAAGGTGCTTTAACTGTACCACGTGTCACATAGTGTATAGAACCATATGACTTTAGTCTGTAATTGTTCTCACTGTTCATTTAGGGTTCTAGTAAATGGGTGTAATGGTTCTCTTGATTGTGGATCTGAGCCTGCCAGTCTACCTGGGCTGAAACCATTCTGTTATATAAGGTGCTTAGTCATTTCAGGTACTTTTTTCACTTGTTTTAATAGCTGGTCTCATACAACCACTAGAAAGGTGCATCATTAAATGGTCTCAATGTAGCATTGCTGTATAAGATATGACAATCCAAATTCTGTAAAAAAAAATGTTTGATAAAAACAAGAATTAAAAACCTGCCTATTCTACCCCAGTTGCCATGCAGCTCCCTTGCACATTCAGAGGGAAATTCCTATGTGTATTTTATCTCCACGTTGTGATATGTTATCAAATACATCCCAGTGAAAAACTAGGCGCCCTCACAGACCCTCTCCTCGCCACACCCCAAGAGCCCACCCGGTGTAACTTGTTCACTTACATTAGCTGTTCAATGGAGAAGCTGAAGAGATCGGTATGGTATACAATGTGAAGCATACAGACAAGAATAACATGTGAGCTAACTGCATTCTGCTCAGACAAAGTTTTGCTTTTTTTTACCCCTCCATTCAGAGAAAAGGGGTTTGGGGAGGGATAAGGAGGGTAACGCAGCTACAGACTACTCCAGTGTCCAAGAGAGACAGAAGACAAGATACAGGAAGACAAGCAAGACAGATTTTTTTTTTGTGCTTTTCTTAATTATTCAACAATAAAAATAACTAAATCACACCAATTTCCTTTAGTACTATATATACTGCTTTGAAAAGCTTGAAGGAGAGGATATAGAAGAAATATGAAGGAGGGGACTTTTTTGAGACGGGCACTCGGGATTACAAGATGGAGTCTGTGAACAAAAGGCACTTTTTAGGGACAACCTTTAAGATGCTCTGATTCTAACACTACATCACCAAACAAATATTTAGAATAATTTACACTGCGGATTGGGAGTGGAAGGGGGAAGGGTTCACTTCTTCGATTTAAACCTGTTCTCATCCTTTCTGTGCTCAAAATACACCTTATACTCCCTCACCTCTTGTTTGGGTTTGAGATAGGAGTCTACTAATCAACTAAACCTACCAAAATGTATTTCACATTACACCTCCCATCTCTCCAAACGCTGTTAATCACTTTGTGGTTGAGCTAACACTTAGAAAAATGGATTCCATATCTGATGCATCTCCCAAAATGGGGAAGATCTTGTCTGTGTCCCAAACTTGATTACTTTGGTTGGCCAGTTTTAAACATGTCCACAGTTTAGAAAATTGGATGCAAGTTGCAATTCATCTGTTAAATAGGTCATGTTTTAGTCAGTTCTCTGGTGATACTGACAAGGCCCAGATGTCCATTACGTCAGGCCTTTTCCACTAGTTCATCATCCCATTGTCAGGACAACCATCTAATCAAACTAAACAGAACAGTCCTCTTCCTGCTCTGGGATAAAGGTTGAAGAAAAATGCCTTTTGTCACAACCTTTTCATATAATGAACCCCTCCCCCCTTGGTAAATACAAAAAGAGAAATAGAATAATGCATGTTTCCTAAAATGTGCTTTATGATAACACTTAATTTTGTTTATTACTATTTATGTATAATAGAGTTTGAATGTACTTTATTTCGTAAAAAGCACCAGTTTCATTTAATGATATATATTTTTGTTTTGCTAAATTGTTCCTTCAGCCCTCCCAGATTTAGAAAACAAATCATTACAAATACATTTTTTTAAAGGAATAAGAAAAAAAGAAAAAAACTCATTTTCAATTTACAAAGACTGGGATTTTTTTTGTCTGCCCTCGTGTTTAGAGTCCCGGAGCTAGTGGACTTAAAACAAAAAAATAGAGGGTTTAGCCTCTCTTTTCTCGTGACACCCTCAAACAATCTCTAACAGACAAACACAATTTATCTACCCAAGGCATTGCACATGGCTCAATCAACATACATACATTTTTTTCAACAATACTTCCCAAACAAGAAAGAATAACCAAAATCTAATCTGTTATTTTCCTTGACTACAATGTCACTTTATTGTTTGCTATATAAATCATGTATCTATAGTATTTGCCATGGAAACGTTTTGCTATTAGATGTAGGTGTGGGTGTAGGGACTGGTACTTTTGCTCTAATCAGATATTTAAGATGCATCAATTGACTGTGCCATGCTTCAAAAAATAACTAGACTGCCACAGAGCTTATTTTGCAAATAAAAAAATGTATATCTATAAATATATATGTGTGTATATATAAAGATGATTGCAATTATTCAGTGAGCTGTCACTGTTTTTCTCCCCAGACATAGCATTTCACCACCATTCACTATTAGCTTATATGTGAGAAAAATAACCTGAATTCATGTTTAACAAATTGCATAATGGGAATACAGAGGCACTTCCATAGATTAGAAAAGAAATCACCATAGCCATCATAATTCTTATTCAGCAGTGCTAGTTCTCTATCAAGCTGATGAGATGGTTGCCGTCTGGCAACATTGTTTCCCTGCAGTGAAGTACATGACCAGGCAGTCCAGTTATTTTGTGAGGTTGGTGATTTGAGCTGATGTTGAACTGAATCTTAGTAATGTTAGGAATTCAAATAAAAAGTGAATGATTAAAAACAAAAGGTTTCCTCAGAGATTTCCCTATGTTAAGACTTCCCTTTACAGTCAATCTGGTCTGGGCTGGGAGGTTGTAACTGCTACTTATACTGTAAGTTTGCATGTGAGTGTGTGAGTTTGTCAAGTGGCGCTGTGCTAAGTGTGTTCATTTAATTTGTCCCTCTTGATTTCAAAAGGTTGAACTTTTGGCTGGTAAGGTATCTTTAGGGCAGTTTGATCTATAAGGGCTGATTGAACAGAACGAACAGGCTGGATAGGATGGGGAGCTGAGATCGTGTCAGGGAAAAGAGGCGACCATAGCACCCTGCCAGACCATCTCAATATGGCCTCTGACTTCAACCCAGGCTCTCCTCCCCAAACATGGGAACAAACATGTCACATCATTTTGCTCCGCAGCGTGGCTCTCTGTTCTTGGAACAGGGGCAGTCTGGGAGTGTAAACAAAAAGGGTCAACTTCAGGGAGATGGGAGGGAGGTGGACTTTGGGCCCTCAGCAACCTAATGTCACTGTTTCACTACATGGTACTGAACACTGACAGAATCACCCTTCCTGGCAATACCACTCGAAGTCTCGCTCCCACCCGCTGTATTTCTCAATAAGGTGCTGTCATTCAAACACATTTTTTAAAGCGAACAAATTCAGAAGGACAAGTCCAATAAGAGAAGAAACAAAAAATAAAACAATTCTGTGCAAAAGGGAATATTACTACTACAGCTGTGTAGTTCTGGGTGTTAAAGCAGACACCTGTATTTTTAACTAAGTATGTGTGTTGGGTTCTGTGTCTACAACAAGGGGCAAAAAGAGTGTACTGGAAACGTGTGAATAGCATGTGTTCTAGACGTAATAACACCACTTGGGCCCGGTGTGTGTGTGTGTGTATATGTGTGTTACAAATGGCATTCATCATTCAAATGAAAGTGGGTATACTTAGCACTTGATTATTGTCGCAGTTGTAGTTTTGCAAGAGTGAACTGGGCAATTGCATTTTGCTTTACTTGGGTTTGGGTTCTTCTGCTGGGATGCTGGTTAGAGTGGAGGCCTTGTGTTGCTGAACTGTAGGCTGAGACTTTTCATATGTTTTTTTCTCTTTCACTAATAATAACAATACAATCATAGGTAAGCCTGTTTTCCCCCACGCCATGTAGGTGTAATAGTGGACATGAGATTTGTGTCAATTCAGCTTGTAGTGCAACCTTTAGGATATGTTTTGGCATGGTTTCTGTCTTGTTAGTAGTGGGGCTGATTAGGTCAATGGTTATAAGACTGGGAAATATTGGTCAATTGACAGTGTGTTGAGTGACAGGGAGACATCACAGTAGCATAGACTGCTACATATTTCACTGGAACCTAATGGGTTTGTTTTGTGGGTGATTTGACAGTGGGGAGTGTACCTCATTTAAATGATGGCGTGTTTTGTGGGTGATTTGACAGTGGGGAGTGTACCTCATTTAAATGATGGCGTGTTTTGTGGGTGATTTGACAGTGGGGAGTGTACCTCATTTAAATGATGGCGTGTTTTGTGGGTGATTTGACAGTGGGGAGTGTACCTCATTTAAATGATGGCGTGTTTTGTGCCTTCGAGAGTGATTGGATGTTCCCGTCAATTTCAATCCCCACTCCTACATCAGTTTTCCTGACTGTTGAACAGTTGCTTTTCCCAGCCATTGCACAATGTGTCCTTGTTCCGAAGTAGAAGGTGACCTTTTTTCTCTTCAGGTTCCTCTTTTTGTGTTGCCTTGTTTTGCTGGTTCGGTGGTTTTGAGAGATGATGACTTGTCCTCTGCCTCTCCCAAATTCTATGATCCTCCCGTCTTAAAAATGGGTGGGGGGTGGGGGGGGGGGGTCCTTCTGTTTAGGTGATCGGGTCCAGAGTTCCTCTACTAGTATCATGCTAAGATTTCCTGGGTTGCTTTACTTTTTATGTGAGACATAAGGATTGTTGGGCAATTTCCCGTGGGTTATTTTTCTGTTTTCCATGTTTCAATTCCCAATTGTAAAGAAAGATTCTAAACGCTGGTTTGCAGACAGGTCATGTCAGAGGAACCAAGACTGTTAAATAGAAAAAAAGAGGACATTGTTAACAGGATCCACCCCTTTTTTACATTTTCGCTTAAAATGACATACCCAAATCTTAACTGCCTGTAGCTCAGGCATTGAAGCAAGGATATGCATATTCTTGATACCATTTGAAATGAAACACTTTGAGGTTTGTGGAAATATGAAATGAATGTAGGAGAATATAACATTAGATCTGGAAAAAGAAAATACAAAGAAAAAAACAACTGTTTTTTTGTATTTGTTTGTACCATCATCTTTGAAATGCAAGAGAAAGGCCATAATGTATTATTCCAGCACACACACAATTTAGATTTTGGGCACTTGATGGCAGCAGTGTATGTGCAAAGTTTTAGACTGATCCAATGAACCATTGCATTTCTGTTCAAAAGTGTGTATCAAGACTGCCCAAAATGTGACTAATTGGTTTATTAATAACTTTTCAAGTTCATAACTGTGCACTTTCCTCAAACAATAGCATGGTATTATTTCACAGTAATAGCTACTGTAAATTGGACAGTGCAGTTAGATTAACAAGAATTTAAGCTTTCTGCCAATATCAGATATGTCTATGTCTTGGGAAATGTTCTTGTTACTGACAAGCTCATGCTAATCGCATTAGCCTACGTTAGCTCAACCGTCCCGTGGGGGACCTACTGATCCTGAAGAAGTTTTAAGTTAAAATGTGTACCATTGAAAATAATTAAACACTAAGTTCCACAATTGACCACTAGAGGCCCCCACACATTGCTTACACTAACAATGGTCAACAGTTGTCAGCCCCTTGTCATATTGAGGAAATACTCTCAGCTATATTGACTGACTGTCCATGGCAGTACTGTAGTGTAGTGTAGTGTACTGTACTATAGTGATGTGGGAGTATGGTGTGGCTCTGCTGCTAAAGGCTGTTGTTATTTCTGACTGGACTCAGAGTTCACATGCAGCGGGGGGAGAGATGGCTGACGCTCCCTGTATTCAGATTGAGTTTTTCCCGCTCAGTGTGAAAAGAGAGCAGAACTGGGTCGCCGGCCGGGATCTGGCACCAGTCAACACTGGCCAACATTCTGGAGCCTTGGAAACTCTGGGCCTCCGGGGAGGTGCAGTTTGTTTGTTTGACTCTAACAGGTCGCCTGAATACCCCCCCACTCCTGCCTCTTGGCCTCCCTCCTCCCCCCTCTTGCCGCAGGCTGTGTCCCAGCAGCCTACGGGCTTCGTAACTCTTCCTCTGTCAGTTACACTATCTCTCTGTCTCTCTGTCTCTTTCTCTCTCTCTCTCCCTCTCTCTCTCCATCTATCTCCCTCTAACACTCTCTCTGGAATCCTTGGCAGTAGTGACCACCCTCTCTCCTTACCCACGCCTTCCTCCCCCCAGCATCCCCTCTCAAGTTCAAGTGGCTATGACATCATGTCTGGTTGCTGCGGGCAACCAGACAGTCGGGACGTGACTTCTCAGAGGAGGGCTGTGCTGAAACTCTCCCTCTCCCCCTCTTTCACTATTTTTCTCCCTCCCTCATTCTCCTGTTTCCTCTCTCCTCCGGCCGTAGAACCCCCTTGCTGCCATCAGAGGGCACTTGGAGACCAAATATCTATGCTCTGGGAGTGAGAGTTCTATTCAGGCCCTGCAGTCACAGCAAACAGACTTTTCACAAGGCCTTTGCACATTATTAATGTTTTGATAGAGCATTATGCTAACAATGTCATTTCTGAGCTACATATGCAACCAATTAAAGCTCCCTATACAATTTCATTTCTCCAGTGCAAACTAAAACCTTACTGTAAACACAATATACTCAATAGCACAGAGCACTGGAGGGCTACACAGGAAGTGTGTGTGTGTGTGTGTGTGTGTGTGTGTGTGTGTGTGTGTGTGGTTTGTTCAGAAAGAGAGGGTAAAGAAGGGACAAAATGGCGTAGGGTTAGCACGGTGGTGTAAGGTGAGCCTCATGAGTGGGGTGGGTTAGTCAAACAGGGCATGTTACGAAGCTGGAGAGAGAGAGGGAAGAAGAGGGGCGGTAGGAGGGAGAGAGGGAGTGAGCTGAGGGAGAGCATAGAGGGAGTGAATTGAGGGAGTGTAGGGAGGGAGGGTGAGAGCAGCAGAGGGCTTCAGATGGTTTCCATGTGGTGGGGAGGAGTGTGGAGCAGAGCTGGCTCGGGGCGGGTGTGGTTGGACACTAATGAGAAAAGTGCAGTGGGTAATGGAGGAGGCATATGAGCGAGAGGCAGTGCGGTGGAGAGAGAGAGCCCGCTGCCTGAGGGGCAGGCTCCAGATGGGCCAAATAAACAGTGAGAGGTCAGTTTAACACACACGGTAAACCACACACACGGTAAAACATACACACTGTAAAACACACATTCACAACAAATCATGGGATGAGGAGAGGGAGGGGAAATACACCAGTAAGATTTAGGGAGTAGTTTGGGAATAAGAAATATTTTGGCATGTATCCATTCACCTAAGTAGGTTTCCTGAGTTGGGCCGATAATCTCAATGAAAACAGACAGGTTTCCTACACACAAAAAATACACATACACGCATGCACACCACATGAAACCACGCACGGAAACATATACTCACACACTGTGGAAAGCAGCAGAAAGAGCTAATGTGCTAATGCAGAAGTTTGGTAGTGTTGGTACTAGTGTTGATGAGAGTAAGGGCTTGATTAAATCTGTAGCGCTGAAGAGCTGTGCTACAGCACGATAGAAATGTAAAGGCAATGTTCCTGCGTTTAGCGGAGACTGTAGTCATGGATTGAATCGAGCCCTAAAGCTGTTTGCTCACCTGTGTCTGCTGCGGGATGTTCAGAAAGTTGTTGTCCCGTGATCCGATGCTGACAAACCTGTTGGGAGCTGGGGCCCCTGACGTGGAGTAAGCTGCAGACAGACACAGAAAGGAGAAATGGTCAAACCATTTCAGCACAAACCACAGCCTATGATCAATAAAAGAAAATTACGGAGCATCGTACTTAAGTTTCATAACAATTTCAGTAAATACTGCAATGAAAATACTGCTTTAAGCTCTCAACCTGACATCACACACATAATTGTTACTGTAAGTCCCCCTAAGCATGATAGAGTAGGGCTACTGAACTGAGCCAGACATCTCCAAACTATAACCCTGGTCCCATTGGGGTTAAAGGTTGAAGCAAATTTAGGGAAGTTGGAGGTCAATATGGACTGCAACACAAAGGTTGTTATTACAAACCCTTCTAACATGTGAAGAATCTGATACTGGAAAATTGCTGTAGTGTGTGTAAGTCTGTATTATTTAGCAGCATACACAAACGTTAAGTACATTTTGAGAAATAAAGGTGCTATCTAGAACCCTTTTAATTAAGTAGCCCTTTTGTTTCCAGGTAGAAATCTTTTCTACATGGAGTAGAACCCTTTTCCAGATAGGTATCTACATGGAACCCAAAAGGGTTCTAGCTGAAACCAAAAAGTGTCCTTTTATGGGGACAGATGCAGAACCCTTTTGGAACCCTCGTGTTTGAGAATCAGTAACATAGATAAAATACATAAAAGACTTTGAGACATTGATTGAGGG
Organism: Oncorhynchus gorbuscha; assembly: GCF_021184085.1. Lineage (NCBI taxonomy): Eukaryota > Metazoa > Chordata > Actinopteri > Salmoniformes > Salmonidae > Oncorhynchus > Oncorhynchus gorbuscha. The sequence goes on along the minus strand of NC_060188.1, from coordinate 18,843,570 downwards.
GGTTGAAAAAAATGTATAAAACAAAATAATACAAAAATCTGAAATATAAAAAAGAGAAGGGAAAAAAAAGAAAAAAAGTGCTCCGTCCAGTGCCCCTCCTGTCATAGGTGAGAAGCGTTTTGGCAGACACGCCCCATATCTAGACACACCCTTCTAATGGACACACTCCTTCAGTCGAAAACTGCACATACATAAGCAGAACTCCAAGTCTGACCTTCAAAGCAACAACACCACCAACTCAGATAAAAAATAAAAAAATCAATTCAACTAAAAAGTAAAATATAACTCCAAATATTATTTTCATGTTTGGATATTTTTTGGGGAAATGGCAGAATTACTGGAGCATGATGTTTTGGAGTCCACATAAACTGCCCTGAATATGTGCCACTAGTAAAAAATAATAATAAGTGATTTAGAGTGAGCAATTGACAAAAAGGAAATAAACTCTATTTCTATTTTAGACTACTTTCGATCTCAAATGACATAACGGGGGCTGGCCAAATGAGTTAAATAAAACATATAAATGGAGGAAAACCAGGATGGCAATCTTCTGCATCAACATCTGTGAGCGCTGAGGCACAGGGGTATCGAGGAAGGGTTAGTGTCATTCAAGGTAGGGCTCAGGATGGGTGTTCTAAGAGAAAGAGGATGGGCCTAATATAGAGCCCTGGAGGACACCACAAAAGGGTCATCAGAGGAGAATGGTGACAGGCTTCTGTCATAACTCTAGGGTCAGTATGATCCCAGACGGTGAAGGAGGTGAGAGGTGAGCTGGCTGTTGGGGGGGGGGTATTTACTATGGGAGTGGGCAGAGGATGGATGGCCAGGGCCCTAAGATACAGAGGAGGGGCAGCTCCAGTAAAAAATAAATAATTATTGGGTGATTTTGGTTTTGGTTCTGACTTGGTCTGTGGGATCACTTACACGGAGATGTGGGCGAGGTCAGTCCGCCGTCGGGAGGCGTGCTGCTGGATTTAGAGTCGGACATGGGGAGGGGCACTGGGCGGGCCACTGGGGGAGGTGGAGGCAGCAAGAAGGAGCCCGGCATTTTGCTCTGGCCGCTCCCGTTTGGCTGCGGACAACACAAACAGGGTCAGGAGGGCGACATGTGACAACCCGCACACGGCATGAGAGGACGCAGCTCCAGAGACCAGGTCCAAAAAATATCCATGATGGGTGGTGGGAGAGGTGGGGGTGTTGGAAACAACAGCCAAACGAATGATGTATGTGCATTGCGTCATTTATGGAGGTGTACAAAATAATAATCACCACAGGGGTTGATAGGGGATTTGGAGCAGAGGGGAGTTCTGGGGTGGTCCATGGTGGAGGGGTGAGTGGGGTGAGAGCACAATTGGTGGTGGGGTTTGTCCATAACATGGCAACAAATCAAAACATGGGAAAAATACTCCACTAAGAAAACATGACACCAACAACACGCAAAATAATAAATACAATAAAAGCGGAAGACAGAACATGTATGCTCGATTGAAATGTGCTGTGATTGTAGGCTTTCGTGCTGATGATTACATAATCTGAGGGGGTGGGCGGAGCAAAAGAAAAAAGGGAACCTTAGGGTCTGGAAGAGCACAGGACAAGGAAAAAAGATTAAGTACAGAAAACCCTGGACCAACAGGAAATTGTCAATAGTAGTATTTTGCTTTCTCTCCTCACTGGTGCAACAGTTTGGCAATTGGTTAAAGTAAAAAAAAAAAAAAGAATCAGAAAGTCAACCCTGTTTCCTTACCTTGCATACTACATAACTTAAAGGTTTTCATGTTTTTCACTGTTACAGTTTCACTCCTTATCATCATACTGTATCTATACTTAACAGCAAATGGTGTCCACAGTGATGAAACACAAACAAACCTGTGGTCTCTATCTCAGTACTGTACTCAGTGTAGTGTTTACACAGGGAAACACAGTACATATCTATACAGTGTTAATAATCACCACTTCATTTAGTCATGCTTGTGTCGTTTGTATGGCCACACATTAGATCGTGGAATTCTATTCTTACTGCCTTCATTTGTCTTTTGTTGTGCCCATGTGTGATTATATTAGTGTACAAGTGGTTGGTGTCACTCAGCTCCTGTACTCTCCTCTTACATCAAACCTTACCTGGCCGCCAGACTGTCCCGAACCATCAGCGCAGACAAACTGCACAAATTCCTTCAGGGGGTCCTGTCCAGGATGGTGGTGGTAGCGAATGGTGGGGTGGGTGAAGTACGGGCTGGACTGCTGGATGATGGAGGGGGAGGGAAAGTGCAGGGCAGAGGCTGAGGCACGGGGGCTCCCTGAGAAGAGACATACGTTAGTTAGATAGATGAAAGGAGGGAGAGTGAATAAGAGATCAACAGAGATTAACAGCGAGACATGCAGTTCAGCAGTGAACAACACAAGGGCTTTTAGTTTAAAACAGTCAACAGGGGCCACATCTTAAGACCCCGGGACCGGCACATTGAGTGACATCGGTCCAAATAGGAGTTTCATTTCATCAAATCATGATAGACTGAGGGTGAAAATGTATTACAAGAAAGAATGAGGCTTTACAGGAAATGCTTACACATAAACAAGCACACAAACGCAACGGTCTGCATTACAAAAGCAGTCCCCAAACCACACAAAAAAATAAAACGCACAAAGAGATCATTGAGCACTGTCTTAAATTAGAATGTCTTAATGCCTGTGCGTCTGTGTGCTGTTTTGTGGGTGTGATTCACAGGCGCCACAGCAATTTGGCATTTAAATAGGCAAGCTGCTTTCCAACGATCCTCTATGACAAGACTAATCTTTATGTTCACACTGTACGTGTGAGTTTATGTGCATGTGTTAGTGGTCTACACATGGATGATATCTATTTGGTTGTGTGCAGGTGGGGGGGTTTAAATGTCCCTGTGTTGCTGGTCTGTAGGGGAATACAGAAGCTCTCTTTTGTGCCTGCATGAGCGGGTGAGAAAATATCTCGCTTTAAGTCACCCAGCCGAGCTGAATATGGAGACTGAGGTGTGAATGAACGTTTGAATGGGACACAAAGCCCTCTCTGTCAGATGTATATCCATTACCAAATCTCCTTGATTTGTATTAGAGGGGCGCACCCTCTCCCTTTTTCTTCTGGTGTGCCAGTCTGCCCCTTTTAGTGTTGCCCCACCCGGCAGGGCCTCCAGCTGCCCGCGTGAGGCTGCCAACTCCAGTGTGTTACCCCCAGACAGGGCCCTGTACCCCCCAGCCAAGCAGCACATCGCTCCCTGCCAGGCTCCATGCTACCACGGTGGAGCCGTATCCCCGCTCCTTTAGTCCCCCTTAATCCCATTAGAGACTGGGCTAGGGCCAAACTCTCTGGGGGGGGGGGGGGGCTATACCCCATACCCCCCCGCCCCCATACCCCCTGGATCTACGACACAGAACAACAACAACAACGCAGTAAACACTTTCACACAGGCATGGGAATGACATACATAACTTTGTTGAAGAGACAAAATACATGTGCTCCATTCAGTATTGTCAAGGGAGCATTGCCTAACTGCTCCAGAGGCAGAGTACACTCTTAGAAAAAAAGGTGCTATCTAAAAGGCTTCTTTGGCTGTTCTCATAGGATACTTTTGGTTATCCTGTCCCCATGGTTATCCTGTCCCCATGGTTATCCTGTCCCCATTGGATAACCATGTAGGACCCTTTCAATAGAGGGGTCTACGTGGAACCAAAAAGGGTTCTCTCTGGAACCAAAAAGGGTTCTCCTATGTGTACAGGTGATGAACCCTTTTGGAACCCTTTTTTCTAAGAGTGTAGGAGGCGATCTCAGCATCTCTGAGGTAGATGTCATTACATGGTGGTCAACCTCACTGCTTCTGATCAATTTAGGAACTTTTAGCTTTGAGTTGGGAGTTCAGATAAGTTCAGATACTCATTATCTGTGGTGAACTGTTCACCCTTCACAATGACTTGCTTTGAGCTCTTAAGAAATGACTTCAGAACTGCTGGTTCATAGTGATGATACGATTGAGAATGCGAATGTCCCAGTTACAGCCCTGTGGCAACTGTTGATATCTGATTTTATCATGAGATCTTTGTCGATGACCCCAGGGGGTTGAAATAACCACTGGCTCACACAATGACTCTGTTCCACTGCCAGATACAATAACAGTAAGCTCTTCACACACTCCCTGGGTTCCCCGACCATAGGCGTCTCAGTCAGAGAGAGAGAGAGAAAAGAAAGAGAGGAGAAGAAAGAGATAGATGACTATAATAATTGATGGTGAACGGCATAAGCATAAAGCATTTTAAGGGAAAATGGCAAGACATTGTCAGCCGTGAGCCAGGAGAAATACTCAACAGAACAAGAACAAATGTCTTCTCTAAAAATACAGGACTCATGAGAATGTAGGGCTGTACACCAAGTTTCTATCAGGCTCTGTATAATAATGTTCTGAAGCCAATGAATCATGTGCACTTCGTGAACTAACTACATGTACCGGTTGTAAGACTATAGTTGTGGGTTGGGGCAGTGTGGCTCGGGGAGGTGGTGATCAGGGAAGGTGGTGGTCAGAGAAATGGAGGTACAGAATGGAGGCTCTTCACCCAGTCACCTAAGCACCCAACCACAGACTGACAGAGATTGATCTCTTTACAGGGAGCAGGAAGGAACAACTGTATGTTATACTCTAGCCTAATTTGCATTCGGAAAGTATTCAGACCCCTTCCCCCTTTCCACATTTTGTTACGTTACAGCCTTATTTTCCTCTTCAATCTATACACAATACCCCATAATCAAGAAACAAAAACAGTTACAAAAAATAAATAAAAATACCTATGAGGATTTGCTGCGATCCTTTGCTATGAGACTCGAAATTGATCTCAGGTGCATCCTGTTTCCATTGATCATCCTTGAGATATTTCTACATCTTGATTGGAGTCCACATGTGGTAAATTCAATTGATTGGACATGATTTGGAAAGGCACACACCTGTCTATAAAAGGTCCCACAGTTGACAGTGCATGTCAGAGCAAATATCAAGCCATGAGGTTGAAGGAATTGTCCATAGAGCTCCGAGAGAGGATTGTGTCGAGGCACAGATCTGGGGAAGGGTACCAAAACATTTCTACAGCATTGAAGGTCGCCAAGAACACAGTGGCCTCCATCATTCTTAAATGGAAGAAGTTTGGAACCACCAAGACTCTTCCTAGAGCTGGCTGCCACGCCAATCTGAGCAATCGGCGGAGAAGGGCCTTGGTCCGGGAGGTGAGCGAGAACCCAATGGTTACTCTGACAGAACTCCAAAAGTCCTCTGTGGAGATGGGAGAAACTTCCAGAAGGACAACCATCTCTGCAGCACTCCACCAATCAGGTCTTTATGGTAGAGTGGCCAGACGGAAGCCACTCCTCAGTATAAGGCACATGACAGCCAGCTGAGAAATAAGATTCTCTGGTCTGGTTAAACCAAGATTGAACTCTATGGCCTGAATGCCAAGCGTCACGTCTGAAGGAAACCTGGCACCATGCCTACGGTGAAGCATGGTGGTAGCAGCATCATTCTGTGGGGATGTTTTTCAGTGGCAGGGACTGGGAGACTAGTCAGGATTGAGGTAAAGATGAACGGAGCAAAGTACAGAGAAATCCTTGATGAAAATGTTGCTCCAGAGTGCTCAGGACCTTAGACTGGGGTGAAGGTACGCCTTCCAACAGGACAACGACCCTAATCACACAGCCAAGACAACGCGGGAGTGGCTTCGGGACAAGGCTCTGAATGTCCTTGAGTGGCCCAGCCAGAGTCTGGACTTGAAGCTGTGCAGCCACGCTCCCCATCCAACCTGAAAGAGCTTGAGAAGATCTGCAGAGAATGGGAGAAACTCCCCAAATACAGGTGTACCAAGCTTGTAGCGTCATACCCAAGAAGACTTGATTCAACAAAGTACTGAGTAAAGGGTTTGAATACTTATGTTAACGTGATATTTCAGTTTTTTTTATATGTGCAAACATTTCTAAAAAACAGTTGTTTATTTGTCATCATGGGGTATTGTGTGTAGATTGTTGAGGGGGGGAAAACAATTGAATCCATTTTAGAATAAGGCTGTAATGTAACAAAATGTGGAAAAAGTCAAGGGTTCTGAATACTTTCCGAATGTACTGTATATTCTGTGCCTTAGGTTTCTTTCAAAAACATAACTCTACTGCCGTTGTCCCTCACAGGGTGGGACAGCAGAGCCTTCCCCTACGGACACCACTCACTGCCACCCCTCCACTGGGTCTGGGTCAGGGGATGGGGGATGGGCAGGGGGTTGGGAGGGCTGTCAGGGGGGTCTCACCTGGTCTCACTCCCGCCAGCATTGGCAGCGGGTGGTGGGTGAACGCCATGCGAGGCGACCTCGTCTGCTGCGACAGGGCGCTGAAATCGAATTTCCCCGGCTTCTTAAGAGAACCAGGCGAGGAGAGTCCTGGCAAAAATGGGATCAACAAAATGGCAGAACAGAGACTTGGGTTTAATGAACAGGCTGGTGGCTATTTGCTCTATCAAATCAAATTAACTGAAGACTTAAATTTAGAACCAAGACTTCTACTTTAAAAAATGTAATGGGTTTTATAATTGTGATCTACTGAAATCAATGCATCGATTGATTACACCGATGGATCAACCTCTCTCTCTCCATATCTCTCTGTTAGTGTACGGTCTCTGTGCTGTAGCATATCAGAACCAGGGTAGAGTAAAGTAGGGGTCCAGCGGGGAGGGAGTTGTTTTGAAGTGGCGCAGGGTGGGGGGGGGGGGGGGGGGGTTCAGAGGAAGGCTTGGGGCACAGTGTCAGAGGGGAGAGAGAGAGCTGGGAAATGCAATGGCATTATAATTGCAGCCACCATTGGAGTATATGAGCGAAAGACAGGATTCTGATCACTGGCATTCTACTCTGGTAACTGGTCCTCTGCGTGGAGTCCATGAGCAAGCTTCCAGTTCCCAAACTCACCATTGGTAGGGCTTGTCTCAGGGTATAGGAAAATCAAATAAAAAACCACAACATCCCACCACCAATCCCACACCAGCAGTGATCTCAGCACCCAGCATCCCTATAGACAGCAGGACCTCCAGCTATATGACAACACTGTGAATACATCCTCCCTCCCACACACCCTACAGACTGTACTTGTTAACGTGCCTGTTTACAAGGAATGTGATTTTGGACTGCTTCACAGCTAGGCCAGAATGTGTTTCTGTGGCACATTGACTGGCCAGAATTAGTTTCTGTGGCACATTGACTGGCCAGAATGTGTTTCTGTGGCACATTGACTGGCCAGAATGTGTTTAAGCGGCACATTGACTGTGGAGCTATATTCAGATATATTGTAGCTGCAGCCTGCCAACAGATATATCAATATGTCCTTTAATTTAGTGGCCTACTGCTTGTAAGTCAGTCTGTCAGTTGTATGTAACTCTGGGCTGATGGGAGGGAGACTCGGCTGCATTGTGTTAATGCATCTCCTACAGATATGGTAGATACAGAACACACACACACAAGCTGTTCAGTCAGGGTGGCAAGCAGACGGCCCAATGCCAATGAAGGATGGATGGAAAAGGGGAGTGAGAGAAAGTAAAGGAGTAGAAGAGTGACGGCATAGCTTGCACATATATTTAACAACATATCAACGTGTCCTCCTACTTCTATAAATGTCAGTTGAGGCTTCAGGACTATGAACTATTCCCCAGTTTGGTAAAAACAGGCACACTAAGTACAGGCCCGGCTTACCAACTGGCCCAGAAACATGGCCAAATGTGTAAGAGCAAAGAGTAAAGAGACTGTTTTATGATCAAGGCCTCGTGAGGCAGGGTTTGAGGGAAATTATTTTGATGTATGGTAATCGGAACAGGCAATTTAGAATTGTAGGGTTTGTGACCATTGCCAAGTGGTGTGTTTGACCTCAGGGAGCCACAATATTCAAAGAATGAAATCAAGTATTGGAGAGAATAATTAACAAAATAAGAAATAAAAATACTTGTGCACTCAAACACACATGTTTCTACATGCATGCCCTGAGTCACAAACATATACTGCACAGTTTGTGACATTTTGTGCATACACACACGCACGCACACAAAAATCATTTTTAACAAATTCACAAACAGAAAAAAAACCTTACTAGCAAGAAGTCCCATAAACGACTAAACGACACATATTCACAGAAATAAAACAAACACATGACATAAAAAGGGGATCGTTTCAGTACGGCCCTGGGAGATGCTGAAATAGCTTTTACAAGCTGAGCACATAAACTCTAACGGGGCAGCCGTTCTGAAATACGTTTTTGAAGTGTTACTTCGGGAAACATTTGATCACAACAATTACCCACAATGCTTCTGACTGCAGCGTTGCAGCTGGGCCTGCGTGGGCATTGGTAAGTATAGAAATGGGTAGGCGGGCACGTATGTTCTGCTAGGCAGGAATGTGTGACACCAAGTGGGAGTGGGGAGTGTGATGATCCAGTTGGTGGCATGGTATTAATGATGATAAAAACACAGCATGGCACTCAGGCACTTTAAGAGGATTGGGACATTAAAATAGGAATGTGTCTCACCCAGTGAAACGCTACTGGCTATATGAGACAAATGTTCAGGGTGGACATGCTGAATATAACCACCAAGGCTAAAGGGGACACTCTGTGATTTCATTTAGTTATCGTAACAAATGTGACGTCTGGGTGAAGAGCTGGGCTGGAGAAGAAGGCCAAGATGCCCAAGGAAAGATTAGCATGTTAACAGAAGTTACTCTGATCTCTCTCTTCCAGTTTCTGTTTCTCTCTGAGTGAGTGTGTGCCTGTGTGTTTCCTTGCACTCGTTTGTATGCGTGAGCGAGCACGATCGATTGTTCTGCGCTATTTCTCAGACCAACTCCTGGCACATGGCTTGTGCAGACTGGCAGCCAATCAACTGCTCCCATGACCCTTCAGCCTCGCCACGCTAACAAGCTGGCTGCCACAAAAAGCCCTAACTGTCAGAGGACCGTGACCCCCCCCGCCCCACAACCAGAAAGAGGAACACAGACATACAAACACATATACATACCGCTCACTCCCATCAACACACATACACATCATCAAAAACACAATGTTCCCTACTACACATATCTCCTTCCACAAGCTATCTCAGACCAATACGTTGACTACAGTACAGTGATGGGCTGAGCTTGTAATGAAGCGAGAGAGGAGAAGGAAACAACCAATGGAAATGCATAGAGGCGTATCAATGTCCCCTCAGCAGGCACCGGAGACAGCAGAGCAGGAGACAGCGAAAGTAATGATGAATTACATGATCACCTCATATGCCTCAGAGCCTTCCATTCAGGTAGTGAATCACCTTTGGAGGGGAGCTGAGACCCTCTCCCCCTCTTCTCCCCTCCTCCCCCTACACCACCACCACCACCACCAGAACAGATGTCTGCTGTAACCCAGTAGCTCCCATTGCTGTAGACACATGGAAGCACCATCTGGACCGGAACGCTGCTACTCTCCAGATTGTGTGTGTGTGTGTGTGTGTGTGTGTGTGTGTACACATTTGTGTGTGTGTGTACACGTTTGTGGGTGTGTATGTGGAATATTTTAGAGACAGACGGTGCCTTGTGCCTTGACGGCACACCTGAGTGCATTTAGTCTTGTTTGTTTGTGTTGTATTCCTCTTCCTGTCCTGCCTGTTGGAGGAGACTATGACAGGTGGGGGGGGGGGGCACAGAACAGCACCGCCTCAGTAACTGACTGGGTGAAGCATCTCACAGCAATTCAACAGGAGACAGGGCCTCACTCTGGAATCTCTACCCACTCTCACAGGGCTATACCACTGATGCATGTGTTGCTGACTAAATTACAAAAGTACCGCAATTCAAAACTCTTTTGCAATGTAAATGAACTGAAATTTGAATTTTGAATGAGCGAATGCAAAAAGAGTGCAAAAAAGAAATTGAAATCAATTAAACATTGAAATCAATTAAACATTGAAATCAATTAAATAAATGCACAATAGGTTACAGTTTTTTGGCAGCCTGAATCAGAAAATATACAACCCTAATCAAGCCCTCTACCGTAGCAAGTGGACACAGTGTTTGAGAGGTAGTAATAGACTTGGTGAAGCTACTGGGTTACCAAAAGGCTTTGGTACTTCCACAAACCACAACAGATATCTGGGAGAGAAACAAGAAGAACCCAATAGCAGCAGAGAGGAGAGGGATGGAGAGAGGGATGGAGAGAGGGATGGAGAGAGGGATGGAGAGAGGGATGGAGAGAGGGACAGAGAGAGGGATGGAGAGAGGGACAGAGAGAGGGACGGAGAGAGGGATGGAGAGAGGGACAGAGAGAGGGATGGAGAGAGGGACAGAGAGAGGGATGGAGAGAGGGACAGAGAGAGGGATGGAGAGAGGGACAGAGAGAGGGATGGAGAGAGGGACAGAGAGAGGGATGGAGAGAGGGACAGAGAGAGGGACAGAGAGAGGGATGGAGAGAGGGATGGAGAGAGGGACAGAGAGAGGGATGGAGAGAGGGACAGAGAGGGATGGAGAGAGGGACAGAGAGAGGGATGGAGAGAGGGACAGAGAGAGGGATGGAGAGAGGGACAGAGAGAGGGACGGAGAGAGGGATGGAGAGAGGGACAGAGAGAGGGATGGAGAGAGGGACAGAGAGAGGGATGGAGAGAGGGACAGAGAGAGGGACGGAGAGAGGGATGGAGAGAGGGACAGAGAGAGGGATGGAGAGAGGGACAGAGAGGGATGGAGAGAGGGACAGAGAGAGGGATGGAGAGAGGGATGGAGAGAGGGATGGAGAGAGGGACAGAGAGGGATGGAGAGAGGGACAGAGAGAGGGATGGAGAGAGGGACAGAGAGAGGGATGGAGAGAGGGACAGAGAGAGGGATGGAGAGAGGGACAGAGAGAGGGATGGAGAGAGGGGCAGAGAGAGGGATGGAGAGAGGGACAGAGAGAGGGATGGAGAGAGGGACAGAGAGAGGGATGGAGAGAGGGACAGAGAGAGGGATGGAGAGAGGGACAGAGAGAGGGATGGAGAGAGGGACAGAGAGAGGGATGGAGAGAACACTCGCTAGGAAGTATGGAAAAATAGACAAGCAGAGAGACAGAGAGATGCATACAGTACAAGTTGAGAGTTAATGTACAGCATAGATTATAATACGTATATATGAGTGCAATGTTTTCTAACCATGATAAGGAAACTGCACGCCATCGTTTTCATGCTTTATCTTCCTCTCTTGCACACTGGCCAAATGGTGCTGCACTGGAAGTCCAAACAGGAGAGAAGGGCACAGTTAACCACGGAGGAGGGGGAATTAGCAGGGTGGAACGTTAACCACAATCCACTCAGTTGATGACATCAGAGCTAAGTACAGGATGATTGACATGTAATGAAATAAGATCAGTGGCACAATTATGAATATGATGTTGTTATAACGTGTTTGTAAATGAACTGCGTCCATATAGAGGCCACATTAAAGCAGACACATTTTACAAATACATTCACTCCTCTCCCTCCACCTTTCCCATTGGCCACCATTAGGAGGCTTCTGTGAGGGCTGGGGATGGAAAGGGATGCACACCTTACATTAATTCATGAACATGATCTATTATAGAACAGAGGAGTTGGAGGGTAAAACCATAAGGAGACAGGGAGGTTTGGAGGGTGCAGCTAAGAGGATGGAGCGTCTATGGGAGTCTGTGTAGAGTCACAACTTTGAGAGAATTTGTGATTTCAAGAAGGGGGGGGGGGGGTTGTAGAGATATTTTCTTGGAAAATATTATGCCAAAAGCTATCCACATTGTATCTTTAATACAAAGCTTTTCATAGAGATTTAAGTCTAGACTGTAACACAACTGGCAGTGATTGGGAGTCCCATAGGGGGACGTCCGGGTTTAGCCGGTGTAGGCCATCATTGTAAATAACAATTTGTCCTTAACTGACTTGCCTAGTTGAATAGGTTAAATTAAATTAAATGACAATTTTAAAAAGTCAAGTCAAGTCTGTCAGCAGGCTCTGTGATTCACATGTCACATCACACACACACACATCACCCATTCAAAGAACCTCTAACCACAGAACATGACGTCCACTGGAGGCCTTGTGCCTCTTGCTAGGCCGTCATGGTAAATAACAATTTGTTCTTAATTGACTTGCCTGGTTAAATAAAGGTTAAAAAATACAATCTAGGAGCCTGAATCTAATACTGTTTTTACTGAGCATAGAGCCGAGCACCAGACACACTGGTATACTACTACATACTACTACTGCAGAGCACACTGAAAGTATTTAGAAAAGATGTAAACACAGGCCTACAGAGCAGGTGGATAGGAGGGGGAGGGTGAGGGAAGGAGAGGAGAGGAGTGAGGGTAGAGGGATGAAAACAGGTCTGACAGACAGTAGGGGGAAACAGTGCCATAAAACACAGCAGGGGGTGTTAGATAGGGTGGGGAGGGGGGGGGTTATGGGGGTATCTAACCTGCGTCCACATCGTTGGGCCAGCCACTGGACTGGGAGCTGCTGCCGGCCGCAGGGGAGCGGCCCGAGTAGAAGACATCGTCCACCGGGCTCTCCATCTCACTGTCGTCAATGGACTTGCGCTTGTTGGAGCTGGAGAGAGGGAGAGAGAAAGGGACTTAAAGGGTGTGGAGTCAGGAATATTATTTACTTGGGAGACAAAGTACAGTCTGCTGAGAGACAGATAAGTGCGGCTAGAAGCTTTATTCACCATCCTTTATCTGAACATGGCCATGTTTGTTACAGTCCCTCAGATTAGACTGTGTACCTAGACCGGGGTAGGCAACTCTGGTCCTGCTTTTCATTTACAGTCCCTCAGATTAGACTGTGTACCTAGACCGGGGTAGGCAACTCTGGTCCTGCTTTTCATTTACAGTCCCTCAGATTAGACTGTGTACCTAGACCGGGGTAGGCAACTCTGGTCCTGCTTTTCATTTACAGTCCCTCAGATTAGACTGTGTACCTAGACCGGGGTAGGCAACTCTGGTCCTGCTTTTCATTTACAGTCCCTCAGATTAGACTGTGTACCTAGACCGGGGTAGGCAACTCTGGTCCTGCTTTTCATTTAACCCACCTGGAAGACCAGGTGTGTTGAATTTAGACAATCACCGAGCTGATCAATTAGCTCAGTTGGTCAAGTGTGGTGCCTAGTTGGAACAAAATCCTGCAGTAGCTGTGGCACTCCAGGAACAGGGTTGCCTACCCCTAGCTTAGACTAAAGTATTGTAGAGCGTAAGTGTGTGTACAGTGAGTGAGAGTGTTCCTTGGATTCAAGTCCATACGAGACCTGTAAAAACATAGGTCCTTAAATGCACAATGTTTCATAAGTGGATCCAAATAAAGAATTGTACGTGTTTTTGGCTGTCCGTCTGGCTGAATGTGTCTATATTAAAGTAGTGTCAGGGGAAATATAGTGGAGTGAATATAACTACCTCCGTGGGAGACTTGCATAAAGCTCCATTTCAGTCCTGCAGCGTGAGAGAGAGAGAAACAGTGAGACAGAGAGATAGAAGGAGAGCGAGAAATAGGAGAGAGAGATAGGAAAGAGAGAGATAGGAGAGAGAGAGTGATAGGAGAGAGAGAGTGAGTGAGGAAAGGGGAAAAAAGAGACAGAAAAAACAGACAGTTTGACAGATAGGTATAAAAAAACACCAGATAAAGAAAGTTTCACAGAGAAGAGAGGGGAGAGAGAGGAAGGAGAAGAAAAGTCCCATCATGCAATCATAGCAGAGTGAGAAAAGCATTCACAAAGGTTAGACAGCATAGACTGAAGCGTACAGAAGCTAGTATTATTAGGCTACAAAATAATCAGGTAATGTGTGTGTGTACCTGGTGGAGGGGGTGGAGGTGATGGAGCGGCGTCCCAGGGCCACCTGGTTGATATTGTAGTAGCCAGGACTCTCCAGGTCGGCCAGGGAGAAGTTGGGGCCGGACGCTGTGGCCACTGGAGCTGAAGCACACACACAGATACATGTGACTCTTACACAACTCTTCAAACAGAGAGTATAGTAAGAAAATGCATGTGAGAACCTTGAGGTTTGTGTGTACTGGTGAGTGTGTAGTGAGAGTGACAGTGAGAGTGACAGAGAGAAGAGGCAGTGACTCACTCTGTGACACTCGGACCAGCTCGGCCACGTTCCACACCCCTGAAGTCACAAAGCAGTCCTGGAAACTCAAATGCCCTGGGAAAACAGAGATGAGAGCAATGAGGATGATGAGAAGATGCTAGGACACACGCTCACACACACACACACACACACGCTCACACACACACACGCTCACACACACACACACACACACACACACACACACACACACACACACACACACACACACACACACACACACACACACACACACACACACACACACACACACACACACACACACACACACACACACACACACACACACACACACACACGGAGCATAGAAAAACAGATAAACCACAGTAGAAGGCACTAGCATGTGTTTTGTTATCTATACGATAGGAAATGGCTATGGTTGGACGTATCACGCACTTATCAAAAGCCCTATGGACAGGTACTCACGTCATGACTGCTTCAAGTCAAGCATGTCAAAACACTGTCCAGCAGGAGGCCTTAATGTGCTCCACAGATTGTGCCCTGTGTAAGCTGTATACACACCATGCACACACACACACACTGTTTACATGGTGTCCAGTGGGCATCCAGTATGTCAGAGCTTGTTGCAACGTGTATGATGTCATTACTGCTATAGATTTTGGATTGTATTTGTGTGTTTAAGTTTTCTAAGAGCCCTAGTGTATGTTGTGTGTACAGGCCCTGGCAGTGGGCAGTGTATAGAGTGACCAAGGCTCTCTATCTAAGGCTATAGTGTTGTGTTTCCTGCTCCTGGGGAACTAGCACTACACACCTGATTCCACTAATAAACTCATCATCAAACCTTTAGTTAGTGGAATCAGGTGTGTAGTGCTAGGTCAAAATATGCCCCGTTGGCTCCCCAGGAGCATGACTAAGAAACAGTGCTGTAGTGTGTAGTGTAGAGTCTATAGTGTCCACTCAGTCTATAAGTCCCTGGCCGGGTGTAAAGGATTGTGTATACACACCCATATAATGTGTATTATACCCATACACCAACCCTTATTGGTACCAGCTAGAACCCTTTTGAGTTCCATGTACAGTTGAACCCTCCGTAGAAAGGGTTCTCCCTGGTACCAAAAGGGTTCTACCTGCAATAAAAAAAAGGTTCTTCAAAGGGTTCTGCTATGGGGACAACCGAAGAACCCTTTAAGGTTCTCGATAGCACCTTTTTTCTAAGAATGTAGGATGTCCAGGTTCTCCATGGTTAGTGGTGCTCCTACTCCACACCCTCTCCTCAGCCTGCCTCAGCCTGGGTTAACCGCAGCGGGGCCGGCTGTATGAGGTCAGAGCTCCAGTCGGCAGCACGGCCATGTGGTTCCCATCTTCCAATAACGTCAGGGTGATTTATGAGTGGGATGCCACACTCACAGCCAGGCCTAGCAACATCAGCTCACCTTACTATAATAAACCCAGGCCCAACTCCACTGGGACACACTATACAGGCCTGTGTTAGTGTGTGTGTATGTGTGTGTGTGTGTGTGTGTGTGTGTGTGTGTGTGTGTGTGTGTGTGTGTGTGTGCGTGCGTGCGTGCGTGCGTGCGTGCGTGCGTGCGTGTGTGTGTGTGTGTGAAAGCGTTTAAACATGCATCTGCATGTATAAATGACTGTGTATGTTCACACTGTGAACTCACCATTGGGCGGTGGCTTGATGTCTGTGTCTCCTTGCTGGTTTGAGCTGTCTGATTGTCCGGATTCTGTGGAAGAGAGACAGAGAGACAGAGAGAGAGAGAAAGCGAGAGAGAGAGAGAGAGAGAGATGGTGGAGAAAGGTGGAGGTTAGGCAGGAGACAGATGCCTGGACGGTACCCAAGGTGAGGGGGCAGTGGGCGGAGGACGGCATAGGAAGGTATTTTAAATCCCCTTCTTTCCAGAGGCAGAATTGGGTCTTAGATTAAAGGTTTAACATTAGAGTCATGAAATGGCAAATCAAACACCAGACATTCACAGTAGAGAATTCACTACTAATACTCTCTCCAGAGAGCATCAAGTATCAAAGAGGAATGGTTTGGTGTTCCAGTTTGAGAGATGAAACAACTGTGTGTTTGTGACATTTCTTGCCCCATTGTATCCCTGGCACTCCTTCCTTTTCTCTTTTTTCTCTCTCTCCCTTACTCTCCCCACTCTCTTCTTCAGCATCCCTCTCTCTCAATCCCAGGGAGCCACCGTGAACACGCACGCACACGCACACACACACACACACACACACACACACACACACACACACACACACACACACACACACACACACACACACACACACACACACACACACACACACACACACACACACACACACACACACACACACACACACACACACACACACACACACACACACACACACACACACAGGGAGTCCTGTTTGAGTGCAGGCTGTTGGCACAGTGTGGCAGGTGAAGTTCCCATGTAACCCCAGCTTGCAGCCTCTCTCTCCCTCCACGCTGATGACTAGTGTAAGCTGAGGAGTGTAAATGTGAAGCCTGGGTCGGCGAGGCGTCATTGGGACTGCGTCTCACTCAGCTCTTTACCTTAACGACTGTGCACAGAGAGGCCTGTGCTAGTTTGGTTTGGCCCCGCTTGGTGCCATTCTTTCTCTGCTGCGTAATGCAACCTTGAAGAGCTTTATGGTTGGATCATATATACCATTCAAGCCAATTACCCCCACAGCACTGTAGGGTTTAATGCAGTGTGGGCCAAGTATCCCCATTACCCCTACTACTAGGCCCCTCCCTCCCTCCGCTCCACCTAAGCCCCTCAGCATCCTCATCTTGGGGAGGCTAGTCCTGCGGAACGTGCCAGCAAACTGCCGCACCATTCGCCCCACCGCTAAAGATGAGAAAAACAAAACAAAAGGACAGAATCGCCATATCACTTTGGTCTAAAAGGAGTCTCTTTTTCCCTCTCCCTGAATGGAGTCTCAGTCTCTTGCTTTTTCTCTCTACTCTCTCTGCTTCTCCCTCACTCACGCTGTCGCTCTGTGGAATCCTGGCAGCCATTTTAGCATTTGGCAGCCATCTTAGCTTTGGCGGTACCAATACATTCCTGCTAGTTGATGGCACACCCACATTCGCTAGCACACACACTCTCACACAGACCCACACAGACCCAGTGGTATGAAAGATAAAAGATCTACAGAGGATATACACTGCAGATGGAGTGAAAATAAAACCACCGGGGTGTTTGTCTCCAGTCATTGTCTGCCGTGCTGCTGGACCTCTGCAAGCTGCTAAAAGAAAAGCTAGACTGGACGACTGCAGCAGAGCCGCACTGACAAATCATCAAGGAACATTGGAGGAAACATAACAAAAACATCCAGACAGAGACCATTATTACATTCCTGTAAGAGGTCAATAAGGTCAACTCGAGTGCAAGCCAACATTTCAACTGTAGGATGGTGTATGAGGGGATCATCTAAGTCTGCTGAGGCCCTTCATTTTGAAAATAATACAACCTCATTTGGGCATACTCCCACTATGTAAAAACATCTTAATATGCAATTGAACTTGAACCTATATGGACCTTCTTTTTTGAAACAGTAAACAAAAGAGTCTGGGTCATCATAACAACAGTAGGGATACCCCTCCATTCAGATGGTTAATGAGAGCGTGAGCAGTTACAGCAGTCACACTGACTCTGATAGAACCTGACAGCCCAGATCTGCCTCATTCATTCTCCCCGGACATACCAGCTGTGATCAATACAGCTTTACACCTGCGGGCCCCCCGGGGACCATACACCCAATCAGATTGGGACCAGGGGGTTTCCTGACTACTCACCTGGCCAGGGAAAACCCTGGGTCCTTGTTATGGGCCATAGTTTCCTTGTCAGGAAAAACAGTCCTTAAATCAGACCACTGTTAGATCACCAGGTTAATCTAACTGAGGCCCCCTGGTGGTCTGGTGGAGTGTTGACAGCTTCAGTTAAATTCTAATAGCTGCTGTCTACTGTAGCATACAGTATATGAACCTCCAATCCTACTGCATGGCACATTAGCAGGGCTAGTTTCCTGGTGCTGGATCTGAGTGTGTTGGAGGGCCCAGGGTGCTGGAGAGGAACAATGGGAGGATGATGAAGGGATGAACAGGGGAGAGCTCATCAAACAGAGAGGAGATGCTCTGAGACAATGGAGAGGCTGCCCATTATTAGTGCTGCTGCTCTACAAGCCAACAGGGCTGGGAGGAGAATCACTGCCACCACGCCGCTTATCACCACGCCACCATTCCCAGGGTTACACACACACCAGCCCTACACTGCTCACCCTTATCTCCAGCACACAGTTGCCCCAAGGGCCCCTGTACACATCCTGGAGAGATAATGCATCACACACACTCTATTAAACAGACATACAGTACATACACATTAACAGACTCACTCCCATCACATTCATACACACTACATACATTTGTCACTAAGTCTCCTCATCATACAGTACATATACACTAAGTCTCCTCATCATACAGTACATATACACTAAGTCTCCTCATCATACAGTACATATACACTAAGTCTCCTCATCATACAGTACATATACACTAAGTCTCCTCATCATACAGTACATATACACTAAGTCTCCTCATCATACAGTACATATACACTAAGTCTCCTCATCATACAGTACATATACACTAAGTCTCCTCATCATACAGTACATATACACTAAGTCTCCTCATCATACAGTACATATACACTAAGTCTCCTCATCATACAGTACATATACACTAAGTCTCCTCATCATACAGTACATATACACTAAGTCTCCTCATCATACAGTACATATACACTAAGTCTCCTCATCATACAGTACATATACACTAAGTCTCCTCATCATACAGTACATATACACTAAGTCTCCTCATCATACAGTACATATACACTAAGTCTCCTCATCATACAGTACATATACACTAAGTCTCCTCATCATACAGTACATATACACTAAGTCTCCTCATCATACAGTACATATACACTAAGTCTCCTCATCACACAGTACATATACACTAAGTCTCCTCATCATACAGTACATATACACTAAGTGTACAATCCATTAGAAAGACCTGGGTGAAAGGTGAAGGTGAAAGCTATGATCCCTTATTGATGTCACTTGTTAAACCCACTTTAATCAGGGTAGATGAAGGGGAGGAAACAGGTCAAAGAAGGATTTTTAAGCCTTGAGACATGAATTGTGTATGTGTGCCATTCAGAGGGTGAATGGGGAAGACAAACTATTTAAGTGCCTTTGAACGGTGTATGGTAGTAGGTGCCAGGCCCACCGGTTCGTGTCAATAACTGCAACACTGCTGGGTTTTTCACACTCAACAGTTTCCTGTATTTATCAAGAATGGTCCACCACCCAAAGTACATCCAGTCAACTTGACCCAACTGTGGGAAGCATTGGAGTCAACATGGGCCAGCATCCCTGTGGACATCTTTCACCACCTTGTAGAGTCCATACCCTGAAAAAATTGAGGCTGTTCTGAGGGCAAAAGGGGGTGCAACTCAATATTAGGAAGGTGTTCCTAATGTTTTGTACACTCAGTGTACTGACATTCTGGCTACAACGCTCCAAATACATTTAAAACACTATACCCCATAGACTGAGAAAAATGATTATCACTGAACGTAGGCCTACACACAGAAGTAGAATGAATAGAATGGGCGTCCCCATTCAAGACAATGATGACATAATGGGTGGACGAACGGTCATTGCGAGTGTACCCATAGGAGCAAAGCAGGAAATAAAAGCAGGAAGTGGACCCATAGGAGCAAAGCAGGAAATAAAAGCAGGAAGTGTACCCATAGGAGCAAAGCAGGAAATAAAAGCAGGAAGTGTACCCATAGGAGCAAAGCAGGAAATAAAAGCAGGAAGTGTACCCATAGGAGCAAAGCAGGAAATAAAAGCAGGAAGTGGACCCATAGGAGCAAAGCAGGAAATAAAAGCAGGAAGTGTACCCATAGGAGCAAAGCAGGAAATAAAAGCAGGAAGTGGACCCATAGGAGCAAAGCAGGAAATAAAAGCAGGAAGTGGACCCATAGGAGCAAAGCAGGAAATAAAAGCAGGAAGTGGACCCATAGGAGCAAAGCAGGAAATAAAAGCAGGAAGTGTACCCATAGGAGCAAAGCAGGAAATAAAAGCAGGAAGTGGACCCATAGGAGCAAAGCAGGAAATAAAAGCAGGAAGTGGACCCATAGGAGCAAAGCAGGAAATAAAAGCAGGAAGTGTACCCATAGGAGCAAAGCAGGAAATAAAAGCAGGAAGTGGACCCATAGGAGCAAAGCAGGAAATAAAAGCAGGAAGTGGACCCATAGGAGCAAAGCAGGAAATAAAAGCAGGAAGTGGACCCATCAATCTGTGCTGTGATTTGTTGAATCAGCTCAACTGACATTACAAAAAATACATTACATTGCATGAGCCACATCAGTTAACACATCATTTAAAAGACCATTCTACATTACCATGGAAATGATTGCATCACAATACCAGGCAGCCATTGCGAGCGTACCCATGAGTTCACACTGCCAGGGTTAGAGGGTTCCAAGGCCCTTCTATTCATTCTGATGAATTCTGACATTCTACATGCTCTCAGCAGGACCCAGCATACAGTAGGTGTCATTATTCTACTAATCAAACACACCTGTGATTTGGACGCATCATAAAGACACACAACAATATATGATAAACACACTCTCGCTGTGCCAGGTCTAATAGACTCATTTGCCATGCGCATATTCATAAATGAATGCGCTCGTACATACAAATAGGCACTTTTTTCCTACTTACCAGCCGGCTTAGAGCATTTGTTTATGCATTACAGGCACACATGAGCAAACAGCATGTTTTAATGTAATGTGCATGAACTGGAAGGGGATTTCACATGGCACAGTGAAAGATCAACATTGAGTCAAATGGCAGAGATAAAGCCAATGGTTCCACAGTCAAACTTGACGACAGGAGTGTGGATGGCCTCTCAGCAGGCTACTGTGCTCTGAGCCAGGGCTCAGCTCCATCTCTTCTCTTCTGTCTCTCTTCACCTCTCTCCCTTTCTCTCTCTCCTTCTAAAGTACAATAACAGTCCTGGATTCCATCTCTTTTTCTCTGTATTTATTTATTTTCTCTTCTCTCTGCTTTGTTTCTGACTGCTGTTACTGTCTCTGACTCAGATATTTCTGCTCTCTCTATGACCTCTCTCTCTCCGTCTCACTCTCTCACTCTCTCCCTGCCCATCTCTCCCCCTCTCACGTTCTCGCTCTCTGGGAGGACAGTCCTGGATTAGACTCGGTTGACCCGGCTGCCCTCTGCTTCTGTCTGCCACACAGTGGCCCGGTTCAAATGAAAAAATGTACACACACACACACACACAAATATTATAGCCAGATGGAGGACAGGAAGTAGGTACACATACATAACAGCTGGCACATCTGTGTGTGTGTGTGTGTGTGTGTGTGTGTGTGTGTGTGTGTGTGTGTGTGTGTGTGTGTGTGTGTGTGTGTGTGTGTGTGTGTGTGTGTGTGTGTGTGTGTGTGTGTGTGTGTGTGTGTGTGTGTGTGTGTGTGTGTGTGTGTGTGTGTGTGTGTGTGTGTGTGTGTGTGGTGACGTCTGGGAAGAGCTGATGAATGGTTGGTGTGACATGGTACTGCACAGAGGAGGCATGCAACGTATAAATATCAACAGTAACGTGCTACTGTCATATGCTGTTGTGAAGTGTAAAGCTAACATGCTAACTACAAGTAAGTACTACAACTAAGGCTGATAATGCTCTCTGTAATAGAGTGCAACAGTGAGCAACACAGCTGCAGGCTACAGAACAGACGGCCATATGAGTAAATCAGGATAGTGCGTCTGAATCGAAACAATCAGCATGCTGGCAAACAGCAGTCTCTCTCTCTTTCAACAACTCCTCATCTGAGGCCAGCTCGTGTGTGTGTTCTCCCAGTGGCCGAGGGCCATGACTCTCCCACCCCGGGTGCTGTGTCATTTAAGGATAGAGCGCCATGGTTCCGTTCACAGTGAAATGATAGGGCCCTCTTCCTACGCCTGCGAGAGGCCTTTAGACAAACACTCCACAGTCTCCCTCCCTCCCTCCCTCCATCCCTCCCTCCCTCCCTCCCTCCCTCCCTCCCTCCCTCCCTCCCTCCCTCCCTCCCTCCTCCCTCCCTCCCTCCCTCCCTCCCTCCCTCCCCCTCCCTCCCTCCCTCCCTCCTCTCCCTCCCTCCCTCCCTCCCTCCCTCCCTCCCTCCCTCCCTCCCTCCCTCCCTCCCTCCCTCCCCTCTCTCTCCCTCTCTCTCCCTCTCTCTCCCTCAATGAGCACCATCACACTGGGGTTTTTTCGCGTCCAGGCCCTAACCCTGTCATTGACGGTAAACTGTGTGGGCCGGCGTGGCTCCGGCCGCATGTGGGAACCCAGATGTGGTGGACCCATATATCTCAGGCCGGACACGAGAGGAGCAGCCCGGCTGGAATTCCTCACACACACATATGCATGCATACACATACTGACGAACACACACATTCACGCATGCACCCACACCCACACACACACAGCTAATGTATGTCTTACTATACTAAGGACTTTTCTAGGGACCAACAATTGATTCCCATTCAATTTTCCCTAACCCCTAACCCTAAATATAACCTTAACCCTAACTCCTAACCATAAAACTAACCACTAACCCTAACAATAACCCTAAATCTAAATACTAACCCTAAACCTAACCCCTAAGCCTAAATTAGCTTTTATTTTACTGGTGAGGACTGGCAAAATGTCCTCAATTCTCTGAATTTTTGTTGGTTTATTATTCTTGTGAGGACTTCTGGTACAAAAAAGTATAGTAAAACATGTACACACACTCCTTAAATCTGAACATCAAATACAGATAGAATAGGTCATTACCACAGTGTGAGTCTGGGTCGTAAGGTTTAGCTATGGCTCCCAGAGACCTAAACATCTTTGCTAGCATGGTGTGAGCACACTTCCTTAATCGCCATGTAAACACATAGCAGTAGGATTATGTGTTTTGAGCAGCACGTAGGTTTACAGTATATGATCTATATGTTTTTTTAGCGTAAAAGATATATATGGAGTAAAGGTATTTGACCAAATATGTACACATGCATGCTTGTATATCGTATCGATATCCCAAAAATGTTGATATCCAGAAGCAGTCCTTTTCACTTCATGATAGTGGGCGTGCACATGTGGTTTCAAGTGCATGAACGTACATAGGCTACACGTGTGTTTATGTGTGTGTGTACATAGTCTCCCCTCCCCGCACAGAAGAATGGCAAAGCCCCCGCAGCCTCCCCATCCCCCAGTCCTCCACCCCCACCCCTGGATAAAGAGCCCCCACAGCCTCCCCAATTGGGTTTCTCTTAAGAGGTTTATCGGTATGTTGCTAAACATTCTGACCTTTTTTTTTAATCCTTAATGCGCTTAAAATGTTCCAACCCCTCCTAATCCCCCAGGCTATCCCACACAGATGTTCACTCAGCTCTTTTATTGGACGTTATTTAAAAAAAATCCCCACTTATTTATTCATTTCCTATCTTATAAAACCATACATCATCATCTGACCCCCCCCCCCCCCCACACACACACACACACACCCTCCTCCCCCCCTTTCTCACCTCATATTTCGGCAGGCATTGTCATTGGACACCCGTGGTGGGTCCTTTGAGTTTAAGCCCCATGGGGCAAAGAGGGCATCAGGTTCGGAGGAGACATTAGCCAGTGTAGATAGATTCCAATATATTACAGGATTTCAGTATTAGATCAGTATTAGGGCAAATGAAACACAGCTGACAATAGTATGTACTGCAAATGGGAGAAGGTGAATATTGGGAGTGTAACTCTGTGTGCCAGCACAGCATGTTGCCGTGTGATTAATTGCGAGGGTGTACAATGTATCCGTTTTGGTGTAGGTAAAAATATAAATATATCTACTGTACATTAATATTTATATGAGATTGTATCTTAATGTGTATAAAATATGCATCATACTTCCTCCAGAGCATGTGTGTATAGTAGGAGATAAGCATGTAAATTGTGTGAGTGTGCGTGAGTGAGTGTAGCAGTGAGTACATGTGAGTTTGCGTGCCTGTGTGTGTGCCTGTGTGTGTGCCTGTGTGTGTGTGTGCGCTCTGCATGGCGGCCCCAGCCCTGTGCCAATGAGGAGCAGGTGTGGGGAGGCTGCCCTGTGTAACCCGGTGCCCATCTGCGTGCCCGTCTGTGTGCCGCCTGCACCCACACCGTGCCAACACCACACAGAGCAGGGGGAGCCAGGGGGCGAGAGGGGGTGAGTGGGGCCTAAGGGGACTCAACCATGGGAGAGTGCAGAGGGGGGTGGTGAGGGTAGAGGAAAGGAGCTGGCGTCCTGCCCATGTATAACCCTCTCCCTATTCTCTCTCTGACGCTTTCATCTTTTATCTGTCCCTCTGCTGATCAACCAGGGTGTAAAGAGCCAGACACACAGTGTGACAGTAATTCACAGAGCAGCATAGACCATTTAACTTGATTGATTAATGTATTGGTTTTAATTTGATATGACAGATAAATAGACCTCTGTGTTGATTCAAATGACCCTGACTTTCTGAGATCCCCTTGTCTCCTTTTGAAATTTCACATACTGTTACTATAAGGCTACAAAAATATTATTTAACACGTGTAATGACTGTGTTTGGCCACCAGATGTCCCTTACTGGCATTGGGCAGTGTGCACAGAACACATGCTAAAGAAATCTGCTAAGAGAGGTAAATATGTGACTGCATTCTGTGAAACAGGAGCAATAGGGGGAGGGGACACACACAGACCTATAGACAGTGTACAGAATCTACATGGACATACTGTATGAGTGTGTGACCCAGTGGAACATATTGAGAAGGGAAGCAGCAGGCCTATATAATAGACATGAGAAAGTGTGGTTTACAGGGAAGTGGTGTGTGTGGGCACAGCCTGTGTGTGGGTCTGCTAGTGGGAGTGAGGGTCATGTGATGTCCCTCTGTGCCAGGGAGAGAGTGAGAGTGAGAGTGAGACAGAGAGAGGAGAGAGAGAGAGAGAGAGAGAGAGAGAGAGAGAGAGAGAGAGAGAGAGAGAGAGAGAGAGAGAGAGAGAGAGAGAGAGAGAGAGAGAGAGAGAGAGAGAGAGGAGAAGGGGGGCTAGGGGGGTCGCGAGAGCTGTGGGAACACCAGGCCTTGCCAAGAAAGAGGAGAGCAGAGAGAATAAAAGGAATGAGAAAGAAAGAGAGACTTGTTGGCAGAGAGTGGGGGGAGGGGAGGAGAGAGGAGGAGAGAGGAGAGGAGGAGAGAGGAGAGGAGAGTGGGTTTAGTGTTCAGTGGGCACCCATGAAGAGAAGCTCCTAGGGAGTACAGCCATGATCAAAACTCTCTCTGCAGGGGAGAGGAGAGGAGGAAAACACACACACACAGCAACCAGGAGACAGGGCCAGGCCCGGTGTTAGGGTCATCATCTGCCAAATCTGACTCTGTGTCTGGGGCCACATGCATGAAGCGGTGTGCTCTGATCTGGGTCTATCAATCAAGGAGAGAAAACAGAGACTGACCTGCCACTCAGGCTGTGTGTGTGTGTGTATGGATTGGCGGGGGGGGGGGGGGGTCACACAAAGAGCATTTAGAGTGTGAACTTGTGAACTTTTGGCCAGCAGTTCCAGCGCCATCTTGTGCCAGTCTACCCTCGGGCACAGGGCAAAGTCTTACCAGTAGGAACAACAACAAGCATGAGGAAAGTACTAGAATAGAATATTCCATTCTCTTCCAGCAGGGGCATATGTCTGTTAGCCTTTGTGAAAATGTTTGGATAACACAATGTGGGCCTCACAGTGTAGCTCTGCCAGGGGGACAGTATGTGAGGTGTTGGGCTCCTCAGTGCAGCTCTGACAGAGAGACCACAATACCATAACAGCAGTCATCTGCCAGGTTGTCTACCACGCCATGTAGGTTATAACATGAGATTATAACCCTCTATTCACGTTCTAAGAGCCTGTTATATCACACTATTTACACCAGTGGGCGTTAGTTTAATCCAGTGAGACATCAGGCCAAAAATATTTAACGATTTATTTCGGGTTTGTGCACTATGCAAATAAATGCTCCCAAATCTATCTGGGCTTGGAGGACGTGTTTAACGAGGGCAGTAAAACTCCACACAAACACATAAATGACGCCTGTAAAAATAATGTGTGCTCTGCATAAATGCTCTTTCTGACTAATGAATTAGAAGAGTGATGAATGGACATGTAAAAATCCACATCCTGTCTAGATGATGCCAAAGGCGTGCGTCTGTATGTATGTGTATGAATCTGTCTGTGTACGCTTATCTACATATTGAGTGCCAAAGTGTGTTTGTGTGAATGTGTGTGTCTTCTCTCATCTCCTCTCTCTTGCCCTGCAGAGTGTATGACTGTGTGTGTTTATGTCAATTTGTATGAGTGTGTTGAATTAGGGAGCTTGGTGCAGCTTTCATGAGTCGATTCCAGCTCATTGTAGGAGAGAGGCCAGTGACAGCCCCTTATTTCACTAACTCACACACACACACACACACACACACACACACACACACACACACACACACACAGCGGCCAAACACTGAAGGCTGATCCAGGGAACTCAAGTCTCCGTCATAAAGGGCTTTTCCCAGCAAACACTACGGAGGGAGCGAAATCAACCTTCCTGTGAAAAAATTGAGCGCCAACCGAGAAACAGATGAGCCCATGAGAAACAACAATCAGACAAATGAGGGCACCGATAGAGAATCAACCTCTGACCACCAGCTGTCTGCGAGTCATGGGCCCAGCCGCCATTTATCTGTCTGTCCTTAACTGACCCGACCTCAGGGTCATTGACTTTGAGTCAGCGGGAGGGTGTGTGTTGCGCACGCTCCTGCTATCTGTGTTAATGCTGGCTTTATCTCATGCACAGCAGATAAGGTGAATAAACAATCTTTCTGGACATCCTTCAGGGTTAAATGCTATGTGGGCCAGCCAGGACACCTAGCCTAGTGCTGCACACACAGACAGGTGCCCAGGCCTACTGCCCTCACATGAAGCTGTTGCCCAGGATCAGGGCCAATGGTGCTGGGACAGGGGTTTACAGTCAAGTCCCAGGTTTCAGCCAGAGAGCACAGGCCCAAAGCTGAGTAGGATTTCGATAAGCTATGTTGCTGACATAACAACAATGGTGACTGAGTGGGGCCTGTGTGTGGGTATACTGTATGCATAGCTGAATGAGTAAGTGATGTGACCTCATGAAGTACTGCAGCAAGGCTTAGTTCATATCATTCAGCTTATGGAAGCACTCAACTGCTCTCATTGTAAAGCCAATAATTGGAGATTTATTCCATCTATCAATCCATCTATTAACTTATTAACCAAGATAAGACTGTAATACCATCCTGCTTCCCTCGGTCTCAGAAAATCACCTCAATAATAAGAGATTATCAATGACAATCCGCTAACACTATAATACGTATAACAAATAATTATCAATCATCACCATCATCATCTATTGAACCACTTCATCTTCAAATCAGACATGTTCTACCATGTTTCAACTGTAGAGAGAAAGAGGGAGATGGAGACAAAGAGAAAGGAAGAAAAGCTGTGAACGAAAGATGAGAGAGCCTCTCGTATAAGAGTCGGAGTTCACACTCAGGGCGGGGTGGGGCGGGGCGGGGTGGGGCGGGGCAGGGCAGGACGGGGCAGGGCGGGGCACGGTGGGGTGGGGCGGTGGCGGGGCAGGGCAGGGCGGGGCGGGGCAGGGCAGGGCAGAGCTAGGCTAACCCTAAATGTCAAATGGAGAAGCATGAAGGAACTGCTAGTGAGGACCTGAGGAGCCAGCATCTGTCTGGCAACAGCTCAGAAAAGTCTAGTGTTTCACACTACGCCTCTGGGATCTCTGCTGCAGCCAGGGGTTTATGAAAAACAGCTTTATATGAGGAGAGAGAGAGAGAGAGAGAGATGGGGGAAGGTTGAGAAAGCAGGAGGGAAGGAAAGAGAAAGAGAGGGAAGGCGGGAGGGAGGGAGGGAGCAGACAAAATGACGGTAGATGACAATAAGGGAGAGAGAGGAAGGGAGAGGCAGTTAAAGGAACCAAGAGAATCCAGAGGAGATTAAAAAAAACTCCATTCTGCCTGGTCTCTTGTTATACTTCCTGTGGCCCCGGATGAGCCTGGTGGACCCTGGGGGGCTCCTGGAGCTGTCTGTGTATTCAGGTAAGGAGCAAGTGCAATGGAGCGCTACACACAACCTGTGCCAGGACTACACTGTGCACAATCACCAGGGACCCATAGCGTGTGCGTGTTTGTTTGTTTGGAGGCCTCAAAATGACATGTGACAGCCAGCCCTGCCTTTAGTCACCCGAGGTCTCAACATGCCTTCCCATGAGCCCGTGTTTGGTCTCAATCTTGGCTGTCAGAGTGTCCACACTGTCTACTGTCAGTGGAGCTGAGACACAGCACAGCACTAGTCTGCACAGGACGGCACTACACTGCATAACAGGACACAGCAAAGGAAAGCTTTCCACACAATAGTCGGCAAAATCATGTCTTTTGTATTTCACTAGTGAGGGATTGTTAGGAGAAGTAAAGGGGACAGAGAGGGGCATAAAGAGTTCACCTGCCACTCTGTTACATTGGGATCACACAGAGAGCCTCCTCAGTCAGAGCTGCATGGCTTGTCGTATTTTTCACCACTCAGGGACCTTCCCTGTAGAGAGCCCAGCCAGAGGGTGCCAGCCTGCCTGGTGTTTCTGTGGGACATTTCTGGGCAGCGTTCCCTCATGCTGAGGAATGCACACAGTAAACACATGCGGCGGGCGCTGCAGTGCCTGGTGGGAGCTGGATGGGAGCTGGATGGGAGCTGGATGGGGTCTGGGCCTCCGTGCGGCCGGCTATGTTATCATACGAGGAGAGAGAGAGTGTGTGTCGTAATGGCCACAACACAGAGGGACCCCTATCAATTCAAGACACTCATGCAGGAAAGCTCAACAAACACTGGCAGGGGAAAGTTTGCTCAGGGCCGCGTGGACAAAACAAACGGCTCAGGACACCGTGGCTCTCAGACGAGGGGGAGAGAAGGAGGCAAGGTAAAATGGCGTCCGTTCTGCATGGTGAAAGGGGATCTGCTTTTTTGACTTTAATGAAAAGCAGAGGCACTCCTCTCTGGAAAAAAGCATGACGAAAAGCAAAGTTTACATGAGCTAATGGCAGAGAGACGGAGAGCCAGAGGGAAGAGAGTAAGAGACAAACAAACAGAAAACTACTGACTAACAGCTGCATAGAGCGCTTCAATATGACAGAGAGAAAGAGAGAGAAAGGAGAGAGGAGATAGAACGAGAGAGAGAGAGAGAGAGAGAGAGAGAGAGAGAGAGAGAGAGAGAGAGAGAGAGAGAGAGAGAGAGAGAGAGAGAGAGAGAGAGAGAGAGAGAGAGAGAGAGAGAGAGAGAGAGAGAGAGAGAGAGAGAGAGAGAGAGAGAGAGAGAGAGAGAGAGAGAGAGAATGAGAGAGAGAGAATGAGAGAGAGAAAGAGAGAGAGAGAGAGAGAATGAGAGAGAGAGAATGAGAGAGAGAGAATGAGAGAGAGAAAGAGAGTGCACCACTACTATAAAAAATGAAAAGTCCACAATTCAAGTCGGTATGGAAATGTGGTCCTCATTTCATGATTCGATTCCTGCTCCCTCCCTTTTCCCTCCTCCTCAACCTCTCTCTCTTTCTCTCTGCCTCTCTAACTACCCCTTTCCTCCATTGCTCTCGTTCTCTTTTGCAGCTGCAGAGCTACAAAAGCCTGTTAAAACACAGGAAGAACAGTAAAAATGAAAAAAAGAAGATCAGGAAAAAAACTGTAGGAGGGATTGGGCTTGAGGGAGGGAAGAGAAGGAGAGAGAAATCTTGATAGAGAACCAGAACAAAAACACATCCCAAGCGCTCCAAAAAGTGAGAAAACTAGGCTGTGCGTTGTATGTAATGTGATACCTGCATAGTGTATAGCACTTTCACTGAATCACACTAATACTGTACAAACTGCTCACTTCAATGGGCCTGAACGTAGTCTGATAGACAATATGGTTCATAGTCTTAATCAGTCCAGTAGTGTCATCAACAAATAGTTCTACTACAGTATGTTCCCTATGTATTCTACTACAGTATATTCCCTATGTGTTCTACTACAGTATATTCCCTATGTGTTCTACTACAGTATATTCCCTATGTGTTCTACTACAGTATATTCCCTATGTGTTCTACTACAGTATATTCCTTATGTGTTCTACTACAGTATATTACCTATGTGTTCTACTACAGTATATTCCTTATGTGTTCTACTTCAGTATATTACCTATGTGTTCTACTACAGTATATTCCCTATGTATTCTACTACAGTATATTCCCTATGTATTCTACTACAGTATATTCCCTATGTTTTCTACTACAGTTTATTCCTTATGTGTTCTACTACAGTATATTCCCTATGTGTTCTACTACAGTATATTCCTCATGTGTTCTACTACAGTATATTCCCTATGTATTCTACTACAGTATATTCCCTATGTGATCTACTACAGTATATTCCCCATGTGTTCTACTACAGTATATTCCCTATGTGTTCTACTACAGTATATTCCCTATGTGTTCTACTACAGTATATTCCCTATGTGTTCTACTACAGTATGTTCCCTATGTAATCTACTACAGTATATTCCCTATGTGTTCTACTACAGTATATTCCTTATGTGTTCTACTACAGTATATTACCTATGTGTTCTACCACAGTATATTCCCTATGTGTTCTACTACAGTATATTCCCTATGTGTTCTACTACAGTATATTCCTTATGTGTTCTACTACAGTATATTACCTACGTGTTCTACTACAGTATATTCCCTACGTATTCTACTACAGTATATTCCCTATGTGTTCTACTACAGTATATTCCCTATGTGTTCTACTACAGTATATTCCCTATGTGTTCTACTACAGTATATTCCCTATGTGATCTACTACAGTATATTCCCTATGTATTCTGCTACAGTATATTCCCTATGTGTTCTACTACAGTATATTCCCTATGTTTTCTACTACAGTTTATTCCTTATGTGTTCTACTACAGTATATTCCCTATGTGTTCTACTACAGTATATTCCCTATGTATTCTACTACAGTATATTCCCTATGTGTTCTACTACAGTATATTCCAGTATATTCCTTATGTGTTCTACTACAGTATATTACCTATGTGTTCTACTACAGTATATTCCTTATGTGTTCTACTACAGTATATTCCTTATGTGTTCTACTACAGTATATTACCTATGTGTTCTACTACAGTATATTCCCTATGTATTCTACTACAGTATATTCCCTATGTATTCTACTACAGTATATTCCCTATGTGTTCTACTACAGTATATACCCTATGTGTTCTACTACAGTATATTCCTCATGTTATTATTATTATTATTATTCCTCATGTGTTCTACTACAGTATATTCCCTATGTATTCTACTACAGTATATTCCCTATGTGTTCTACTACAGTATATTCCCCATATATTATACTACAGTATATTCCCTATGTGTTCTACTACAGTATATTCCCTATGTATTCTACTACAGTATATTCCCTATGTTTTCTACTACAGTTTATTCCTTATGTGTTCTACTACAGTATATTCCGTATGTGTTCTACTACAGTATATTCCTCATGTTATTATTATTATTATTATTCCTCATGTGTTCTACTACAGTATATTCCCTATGTATTCTACTACAGTATATTCCCTATGTGTTCTACTACAGTATATTCCCCATGTATTATACTACAGTATATTCCCTATGTGTTCTACTACAGTATATTCCCTATGTGTTCTACTACAGTATATTCCTCATGTGTTCTACTACAGTATATTACCTATGTGTTCTACTGCAGTATATTCCCTATGTAGTGGCTCAAGATGCTCTGGCCTGCCTAGCTCTGCTGCTGCTGCCCAGTGGTCCTGCTGTTCTAATCTCCACATCATCTTCCCATGGCGTGTACTGTAAGTAAGAAGACACAACTTTCCCCTGTCCAAAGCCCCGTGTTGACCGGCTGAGAGCCCCGCTGACCGGGGTCATCTCTGAGGGCAACCCATGTGGCCTCATCCTCGCTCCCTGTCTCTCTCCCTTCCTGTCCTCCCCTCTTACAGACGTAATCCCTACAGCTTTACATCTTAAAACTTCCCCCAGCTCAGGACCTCGCATCTCAGAAATTACAATTCCCCTGAAGACGAAGGCTTTTTCCTGCTAAATAACACTAACCCCCCTATGACATAACATTACATCCCCTATAACGCCCATGCAGTTCTGAGTATCTCCCCCCTCTATCTCCTCCCCACCATCCCCGCACAACACCCTGACACGTCCTTCATCCCTCTCTCTCTATCCCTCCAGTCCTCTCTCTCCATCAGCTTCAGCTGTGTTCCTCTCCTTGGTGCCCTTCCCTCCATACTCGATTCACCACGTTTGCTCGGGTGGTTCATTATTTCAAATTTACGGCCTGTCCGGTTTGGACTCCCTAGCGGAGGAATAAAAACAGGCTTTGGTTGGCGTGGTGATCCAGAGCCAAGCCCGAACCCCCCTTCCCAACTTCAGTTGAATATAAAGTCATATCAAATTAAATTTAATGAATAAAAAAGTTGCCAAGAGCTGTACACTTGCGAAACACACATATGTAGGCCTACTCTACACACACATACAACTGTACACCCTCGGCACTCTCTGGGCAAAAGTGTGTGTGAGTGTATGTGAGTGTTTAAGAGAAAGAGAAATGCTTTTAGCACAATGTTTAAGTTATGTGGAATGTATTTACCAGGATCAGGGCCAATGTATTTTTAAAAGTGTCTATGAAAAGTGTAGAGAACGTGGATGGAGATGGGCTGTAGAAACGCTAGGCTAGGTAGACTCGCTCACCGCCGCTCATCAATCACTGCTGCTGCTTACTGCTTGTGTGTGTGTGTGTGTGTGTGTGTGTGTGTGTGTGTGTGTGTGTGTGTGTGTGTGTGTGTGTGTGTGTGTGTGTGTGTGTGTGTGTGTGTGTGTGTGTGTGTGTGTGTGTGTGTGTGTGTGTGTGTGTGTGTGTGTGTGTGTGTGTGTGTGTGTGTGTGTGTGTTAACATGGAGGTGATGCCGCGTACTCTATTTTGGAGTGCAACGGGGCAAATGGATCAGGCTAGGCGGTAATACAATATAATCATGGCCTCTGTATCATGGCCCTCAAAGCCTTCCTATCCCTCATGCTCATGGGCCCTTTGGGGATTTCAGCCATTTGAAAATATTTGAAAGAGGCCCAATTGCCCCAAGCTCAGCGGCTCAGAGAAGCCTTAAAACCCTGCAGCTAAATCCATGGGTTATGTAAGGTAAAGCCCTAAATCTCACCACGCCTGATGTTACATATTACTGTAATTGCAAAAGGAAAAAAACAGAACATACGGAGGGGAAAGAAAAACAGACAAAATGGACTTGCGAGAAATGGGGAGGAGAGGAAGAAGGTAGGAGGGGGCAGTTGAAGAGAGGAGAGTTGATGAAGGGGAGAGAGAAAGACACAACAGGTTCCTCTGTAGTTCTCAGTGTGTTTGGAGCAGTGGAGGCTGGTGGGAGGAGCTATAGGAGGACGGGCTCATTGGCTCATCACTGCATGTGTTTACTGGCTGCAATGGCTTCCGTATGTTTGATGCGTTTGATCCATTTATTCCATTCCAGCCATTACAATGAGCCTGTCCTCCTATAGCTCCTCTCACCAGCCTCCCAGGTTTGGATCTAGTGTTGGTGACCCACTTTCCTTCCACATATAGACACGGCCCAGGACACGGCCCAGGACACGGCCCAGGACACGGCCCAGGACACGGCCCAGGACACGGCCCAGGACACGGCCCAGGACACGGCCCAGGACACGGCCCAGGACACGGCCCAGGACACGGCCCAGGACACGGCCCAGGACACGGCCCAGGACACGGCCCAGGACACGGCCCAGGACACGGCCCAGGACACGGCCCAGGACACGGCCCAGGACAAGGCCCAGGACACGGCCCAGGACAAGGCCCAGGACACGGCCCAGGACAAGGCCCAGGACACGGCCCAGGACACGCCCTGCTGGCCAAACCATGGAGGAGAAAGGAAATCCAAGAAAACCTTGTCTGGATTTATCATCAGTCCATTTCAACGGTCATCATGCTAACTAAGTTTGACCCTCTGGGCCAAAACACAAACATACTGGATGTCCACACAAGAGACATGAGCATACACTCAACACAATACCACACACTAACACACAGCCATTTCATGGTATTGAACACTAGAGGATGGAGTGTGTAGTCTACAGCTAAAACCATTTCAAACTGCTTGATACACCACTTGTGAAAGAGGATGGTTGTGCATGTGTGTGTGTGTGTGTGTGTGTGTGTGTGTGTGTGTGTGTGTGTGTGTGTGTGTGTGTGTGTGTGTGTGTGTGTGTGTGTGTGTGTGTGTGTGTGTGTGTGTGTGTGTGTGTGTGTGTGTGTGTGTGCGTGCGGGTGTGCGTGCGGGTGTGTGCGTGCGTGCGTGCGTGCGTGTGTGCGTGCGTGTGTGTGTGTGTGTGTGTGTGTGTGTGTGTGTGTGTGTGTGTGTGTGTGTGTGTGTGTGTGCGTGCGCGTGTGCGTGCGCGTGCGCGTGTGCGTGTGGGTGTGGGTGGGTGTGTGTGTGTGTGTGCGTGCGCGTGTGCGTGTGGGTGTGTGTGGGGGTGGGTGGGTGTGTGTGTGTGGATTTGTGGTTTGTGTGTGATCCGAGACCTCAGCGTAACAACAGAACATCAGGGCTCTAGTTCTGTAAGGGGAGCCCAAACTAAGCCGGCCACAGTCTGTTGCTATGCCCATTACACATCATAATCAAATCAGGACTTCATTACCACTGGCACCAGGAGCCGTACTACTGCTGGCTCTGGAGTAGAGGGCCGCCTGCAGGGCATGCTCAAGGATGGGCAAAGAGGAGAGCAGGGCGGCACACGGGCTGCCACTCACTGTGGTTGGTTAACCCCTCATTCCTCTCACTGTGGCCCGGACCACCCTTATCGCTCCCATTGGCTGCCGTCCAAGGAGTGGCCAATCAACAAAAGGACAGCGAAAGGAGTGATCATCATATGCACTGGTAGCTGGAGTGGTCGTGTAAAACCGCTGCAGAGGCGTCTGTGGATATGTAACGGGTGATGGTTGGCTCCACTGTGGCTGGGGACAGACCACCAATAAAATGAACAGAGAGGGATGCTACACACTTAGAAAAAAGGGTTCCAAAAGTTATTTGGCTGTCCCCATGGGACAACCCTTTTTGCTCCCAGGTAAAACTCTTTTGGATCCAGCTAGAACTTTTGGGTTCCATGTAGAACCCTCTGTGTAAAGCATTCTACATGGAACTCAAAAGGGTTTTTACCTGTAACCAAAATAGTTTTACCTGGGAGCAAGTTCTTCAAAGGGCCAAATAACCCCTTTGGGTTCTAGATAGCACCTTTTTTTCTAAGAGTGTACAGTCTATGAGCAAAGAATCGGCAGGTACATGCATGCTGGGATGACGATGATGATGCAATTAAATTAAATGGACTCTGCATTGTCCCCAATCCCCACTACCTATCAAACCTTCTACTTCCCCCTCATCAATCTTATCTTCCTCCTCATCGTGCTCTTCAATAGATCTTTCCTTCTTTTCTCCTTTCTCTGTTTTTCCTCAACCACAGCCAACATGTGATTTCACTTATCTTCCAGTGGAATTAAGGAAAGAACAGACTAATGGTCATCTCTCTGTCTCTTTCTCTTTTCTGTTTGTGGAAGCGCTCTTGATGAAAAGAACCCTCCTGTATATTTTGCTTGAGTTTCAAATCCCGCCGCTCAAAACTGCAGATGTGGTCTTCTCACCACACCTACACAAAAATGCTGGAGCTGAAAAAGAAAGGAGAAAAAGTCCATAGCTGTTTCCCATCTCATGTAAACACAGGATGGGCTCCAGTCTAATAGTGTCTTTTTTTCTACCTCTCTCTGGCTGGGGAGGAGTGGCGGGGCTGAATCTAACGGCCCTGGTAAATTAATGGCCCTGGCTGTTGAGTACAAATGACTGATAGCTAATCAGTTGTCCTTCCTCGCAGAGGCTGAGCCTGTGACCAAGGTGAACAGGGAGGCTGGTGGTCCTCTTCCCAGAGAGAGTGGAAACCAGAGGCACTTTCAGGACATATGGACGGAGATGGATCCAACATATCAGCCAGTGCTACTAAAACACAAAAACCTGGTGTCCCCCCTGGCTCAATGTTGGGGCCGCTAGGGATCTGCACTTAGATCAATTCAATGGTAAGAGTCCCGCTGTCCTCTGCTCTCCAATTCACTTCCTGTTATCCCTTTATGCCTTTATGAGCCGTGGAAAAACGGTTTCATTGGGAGATCTCCATGCATCTGGAGCATTCATCAACCCATGGGGGCCATAGGTCAACTGGGTTCTTTTGACAGACTTGCTGGATGAAAAGTGGAGATGGGAGAATGTAGGGGGGATTTCACATCACAAATTACAAGCAAGTACTGACATTAAGGCAAGTACAGTATGTTTTTCACATATTATACTCATGTCAACAAAAGTCTCACAGCAGGGGAAGATGATTTTAGCTGAAGTGATTCCTCCCATGCAGCACTAGACAGAGAGCCAGAGCAAGAGACTAGAGGATCTATTCATTTGGAACTGAATAAATCATACACTTCCCAATCTCCAAACCAATGAGGACCACACCACATCTCATGGTCCTTCTCTAGCGTGGCGGAATGAGAGGACTGGCTGTGTCTCTGTCTGGTTATGGAGAGGAGGGTTCAGGACGTGAGTGAAGAGAGCTTGTGTTTCTCTAGGCTGGAGACTGTTCCTATAGCAGTCTGGGCGCCTGCGCCGGTTCACAGCTCCCAGGGCAGGGTGAGAGAGAGCTTGAAGAAAACTTACTGCAGGAAATACCTCACCGATAGTCACCCCACTGGGATCGTAAGATGAAATGGAAAAAAAGAGAGAGGAAGGTCTGGAAATGCTTTCAGCAGAAACCGGCTCCTGAATGTTCCTTTAATTGGTGCGATATGAGAAGCTGGATCTTTCCATGCAGGCTCTCCCTCCCTTCTTCTCTTCTTTCTTCACCTCTTCTTCTCTCACACCTCAATGAATGTTTTTGGCCATCATTTCCAAATCCTCTGTACCGTTCACTTGATCAACGTTAGAATAGTGGTGAATGAGACTTGTATTCAAACGGTACTCTTCTCTTCTATGTCAGCAGGGCCCCTTTACATTCAACATATATAAATCAGTCCAATGGCAACACAGGGCAGGGAACATTTATCCTGACCAACAGGATCAAAGGTTGGTAGTGTGTGGGCGGAGGGGAAGACAGGAAAAACACACTTCACAGGTGGTTTTACACAGCCAACACTGAAGCAAGACTTTCCATAGGAGTTGACTGAAACATTTACCACATACTGCTAACATAGTAAACTGGGGGTATTGATGATCCAGGCCAAAGCAGTCGGTATTTCTAAGAGTTGGCTGAAATCCAGAGGCCCCAGGGAGGGTCAGAGACAGAGAGAGACAGAGGCCCCAGAGAGATGAGCACATTTAAGACCTGGGGTCAGAGACAGAGAGAGACAGAAGCCCCAGGGAGATGAGAACCTTTAAAACCTCTTAAGGAGGCTGCGAATTTTCGCAGCTTTTTGTTAAAAATCGCACAACATTTCAGCGCCCTGCTACTCATGCCAAGACTATAGTATATGCATATGATTAGTATGTGTGGATAGAAAACACTGAGACGTTTCTAAAACTGGTTAAATCACGGCTGTGACTATAACAGAACGTGCGTTTCATCGAAAAGTGCAGGAAAATCTGATCACTGAAAATGGAAAAATATATCCATGCGCCACTTCAACCAATTGTTAAATGTGACCCACATTAAATGGGGCCGAGGTTGCAATACCTACAGCTTCCACACGATGTCAACAGTCTTGTCATTTGCCTAGGCTTTGTTTCTATGTCAAACGAAGAAGAGACAGCCCATTTCTTCAGGTCTCCGAACGGATATTTTGGTTGAGATTAACCCGGACATT